>NC_028643.1:21427431-21432015 GCF_001406875.1 Solanum pennellii
TATATATATATATGCTCCCACAATTTTGACATTTTTAATGCTAATTAAAAGATGAAAATTTAAAATATATAGTTTTGAAGCTGTTTATAACTTCATACTCATTTAAAATATATTAATCCTAATTGCGTCTTCAAATTGGGTTATTAGAACATCATAATTTGTTTTCCTGAAGATTGGAAAGGTATAAGAAGCAACTTAACACTTAAGACAAATTTTAAGAAATTAATAGAAAATGAATTAGCTTTTACCAAAATTTCTATTTCTGAGCTATTTGTTAAAATTTAATCAAAATATCTGTTTGGAGGTATATTTAACATTAAATAATTTTTGAAATGATTGCAACTTCCCCCAACTAGCGATTTATGTGCCAAAAATGAAAGAAAATGAGAGTACATGAAAAGTATAAGTAATAACTATTACTAATTTACTAATGGTTATTTACGAATTTCAATGATAAATTTCTTTATTTGACGTAACTATTGAATAAAATTATCTTTAAAAATTATAATGTTATTTGACTAACATGATGTTAAAATAAATTGATGCTAGGAATCAATTAACATATCTCTTTAAGAATGTATCACTAAATTGATCGTTTAGTCACTTATTTTATATGTAACAATAACAAAAGATAATAAGGGTCATTACTAAAGAAGATGCAAAAAACTTAAAGTTTGTTAAAAGAGTTTCAAAACATAAAACTAAAATTAAAAAGTTTATACGAAAAGAGAAGTGAAGAAAATATTTTTATTTATTGCACTTATAGAAGAACTAAGACGAAGGTTATTTAAAATATTAATAGATTTAAAAATAAATAAATTATGTATACACATTTTACCTTAATTGTTTTTCTTGCATATGATGTTTGGGTATTAATTTGAGTTTCAGTATAAATTTTAAAACCAACTCTTACAGTTTTTACTACATAAATAAAATAATTTTCTTTCTAAGAATATTTAAATATACATTTTATCTTCGTTTTTAACACTAAACTATTTTTAGCATTAAATTTGTTCAAGTTTAATTACAAAATCAAACTATAACATAATAGTTGAAAATCTTAGCCTTAACTTAATGAGTAGTTTAGAAATCAATTCTTGAAAAAAAAGAGAGTACACCAATCCATCAATAAATTTTGAATATTATTCAAGTGTACTACATGGAGAATGATATCTCTATTTATAAGTAGAGAAATCATTTTCAAAGTCACCAAGTTCAATGTCCAAACTAGTAAATTCATTGTTATCCATATTGTTATCTAAAAAGGGGTTTATATCACCTAGGGATTATACATACATGAATTTGGTAGTTCATGAATACACCAAATGGACAATCCACTATTCAATGGATTAATAACACTCCCCCTTAGATGTCCATATATAATGTGCCTCATGAAACCACTATACCAATGCAAAAAGTACTAACCTGGGATCCAAATGGTCCTCACATACGGGCTCGTACCTAATAATATAACCGTAAGCTCAATAAGAATACAACATGTCTGTCGCTAATCAACAAGAAATCAATTAAGAGGGAGCAAACTCAAGGGACGCCCTACCTCAATCAAGCCGATATAGTCCCAAATTGAGCACAACTAAGACCAACCCATGACTATGACGATTCGTTAAGGTCACAAGCATCATCACAAGGATAACGATCCAAAACAAGTTCTAAAGAGTGAAAATCAGGTGACAAAACACAACCTAAAGCATCTAATGTCCATCCTAGTCTAAGGCCACCACAAATTAATCCTAACAAGGACAAACAAGATCATCTATACCACAAGCAAAGCCATAACCTAAACTAAGGATCACAACACCCACAATAAGCCCAAGGCTTCTACGGAATTAAGAAAGGATGGAATAACAAGAGGAAGGCTAAACCGGGAAACACCATCCAAAATTACATGAAATATGTATTATGCATCATGTAAGAAGCTCAATCAATAATGTAGACGGAAGTCTACCTTAAAACCGAACACGAGCACTCTAAATCCACCACACATAAGCTATCCATATCGGAAACACCTCCGAATATCAACAACTATCGAATTATCAATCACAATATCATTACGGACGTTTCGAAACTGAAGACACAACAACTAGAAATTGATCCAAAATTGAGTCAAAACGGAAATTAGAAAATTGACTCTGTTAAAAGGTCCTAAACTAGACCTCAAACCTTTGTTCCAAATTGAACAAAATTTGAAGCTTATAAACTGCCACAACAACAACATGCAAAATTAAAAAGAAATCCTAACTAAGGCAGAAACTCCGAGCTTAAATTTACTTCAAAAGAATGTTGTTCAATAGCTTCTAATCATAAAGCCAAGTATCCATGCTCCCAACAGACACACCGGACTTTGAATCACTCAAATCTGAGCTTAAATAAGGGAGAAATCATCATTTGAAATTTTGTACATATAAATGCCCAAAATTGGTCGCTAAAAGTAAACTCTGATAGCTAAAAAGTTTGATATCTGGTCTTAATTAGATATCAACATTTTAGCTGGTTCGCTCCAACTCTAAATTTTCGACGGGGTGTCCGGGATTCATTCGCAACCTCGTGCGTTCAAATAAAATATGCTACCCACCCAATTCGATATTCTAGGCTCAACAGAACCATCAAAACTTTCATCCGAGGTTGTTTCGATTAAAAGTGGGTTCCTACACCCAAGTACAGTTCTAAGCTAAGAACAACAAGAAGGCTAAAAATGAGACTGGAATCCCAGGGAACCACATAAAAGGTTATTCTAGACCAAACTCAATATTTCAAAACTAACCGCCCTAACAAAACTCTTATCCGAGCACGTCTATCAAGAATATTGACCAAAATCAACCCTTGAATTAATCTACAAAGTTAACACGCCTAACGACACAAACTCACACTAGAAGTCTCGCGATCCGAACCAACCCTGCTTTAACTTAAAATGGCCGTTTTGGGGCTAATGAAACCGTCAAAATTGCATTTAGAAGTCGCCTTCCTAAACCTTTAAATGAAGTCAATCACTCAAGTTTCAAAGGCTCCAAAATACGAAAACTTACACAAAATTTAAACAAATGACCCAGTGACCGAACTGTCAGTCCCAACAAGTCATAAACGACTTGTGGTCACTATAGGAAATCTCTAACATTGAAAAGATTGGAAAACGATGAAAATGACTTGAAAGGTCATTACAATTACGGAGTTCAAAATGAACATTTTTGTCCTTAATATTTTCATGTCTAGCTAAAAATTGTTCAACAAGTATAACCACAATTACAACCACAACAATTCTTTGGACCAGACATTGATTTTTTTCCAAATATTATTGAATCAGGAAACGACCTACGGGACTACTAAATTATTATTGTGACTTTAAAAACTATTATGTCGTGTAGTGTATTGTTATCTTGTATTTAAATTATTATGTATGTATTGTATTTTTAAATTTAATCTTTTCATATTATCGTTTAAATTATGTGCATTCTAGTGAAACTTAATAGTCAGATCAAATTATATCACTTAAAATGAGGAAATTAAAAAAAATATATTATTAATTCAGAAAAAAATAGTATCTATTAAATATTATATATTTAAAATGTTATATTACATTCAAAAGTTTATTAATATTAGAGATTTAGTCAATAGCCTTATATAAAAGTAATCTGTTAACTACGCAAAAATCAATATAATAATATATTATTCAAAAAGTGATATAGATTGTATTAATAGTTGTTCTCCAAATTCAAGAATTTGGAAAACTATTATTGAACTTTTTTTTTATAACGAGTTAATACCTCAAAGGGTCATTTAAAGAATTTGGAAAACTATTGTTCAACTTTTTTTTTATAACGATTTAATACCTCAAAGGGTCATTCAACTTTCGAAATATATTTATCAAAGTCACTAAACTTTATTTTTTATTAATAAAATCACTCAACTTAGACCTTTATATCAATAAAATCACTCAACTTGACATTTATATCAATAAAATCACTCAAATAAATTTATCATTATAATTATTTTTAAAAAAATATATGATTACAATTATAGTAATAAATGAATAGCATAAAATTACTAATTTATCTTATATTATACAAATAAATAATTAAATATCATTTTATTAATTTCATTTGATAAATTACTACTGCTTCATTGGACGGTAATCACACTTGTTGTAGTGGTTTAATCAACTTCTTTTTAGTGTGAGTCTCTTTTTTCATTTTTAAATATAAAAATAAAAGTAAGGTTCCATGTACCATGACGCTAGTTTGGAAAAATTTAGGTTCAAAGTTTTAGAAATTTATCTTCTATTTTGATTTTTTAATTTTATAATGATAATTATAAAATAACTATTTTTTCGAGGGTAGGGATGAATAACTATTTTTTGGGGGTGGGGGTTCGAGGATAGGGGTGGAAAAACATAAAATTTGAAGTTGAATTTTTCTTTAAAAATAATATCAATTTTTTTTGTAGGGGTGTGTGGTGGGTGTGTGGTAGGGGGTAGTAGTGGAGTGGGGGGTGGAGGGTCGAGGGTAGGGGTGAAAAATAAATTTTTGAAGTCAAAAACATTTTTTAAAAATAAGCTTAATTTTTTTAGGG
>NC_028643.1:21432107-21461828 GCF_001406875.1 Solanum pennellii
TAAGCTTAATTTTTTTGGGGTGTGGGTGGGTGGGTTGGGGGTTGGTTTGGGTGGGTTGGTGGGGGTGGGTTAGAGGCTGGTAGCCTGGTAGGGTGGGGTGGATAGTTGGAGGTTGGAAGAGAGTTTTGGAAAAATATTTTCCTTATGACACACCCTGAAAATTTCATGACCTATACTAGAGCCTCAGGGTTGTCTAATGATGATTTAGACCAAAAATAGTATATACAACTTGTTTGAGAAGTATTTGAGCCATAGCTTTAAAGAAAAGCCTTCACGTCCGGAAACTAGCGAGATTTAACTAGTTGACTTCCCTATGTTTGGTGAAAATTTCGGAGGGTCATATGAAATTCAAAACTTGTAAAAATACTTTGAATAGGTAAAATGTAGTATAGAGGGTCAAACCGTACATTCACAACACCCCAAGGACCACCGGAAGGGTCCTCCGGGAGAACCCAAATATAGGCGAGCAGGCTGCCAAAGCAGCCTGCGTGCAACAGGATTGTGGTGGCTGCTGCGCGACGCCGTGCAATACGAGGAGATTTGAACTTCGCCTCGCGGCGGGGGGCCTACACAAGGTCTACTGTCTCAACTCGGATTTCAAAAATAAATCGTGAAATTGACCACCGACGCGCATCTACTTCCCAGATTCGTAAAATTTGTATTTTTAATATTTTGACTTCACAAAAGACCCATTTAAGTGAGGTGTCTTTTGGGTAATTTAATGGGTGACTATATAAGGTCTTAGGGAAGTTTTAGGTCAATTTTAACACTCAAAACAAGTCCCAAAAGTTGAAATAAAAAATCACTCCCATCTCTCTCAAATTCTCTCTTCCTCCAAACCTCAATTGAAGACCATTAGAGCTCCGAGAAGAAGATCAATACTTCAAGTTTCCAGCCCAATTTTGTGGCTTTATTATCTTTAAGGTATGATTTCTTCACTCTTGGGATCCTTTACCCCAAGAGGTCCCTCCAAAAGATGATTTCTAAATTCTCCAAAAGTTAGGGTTTTTTCTAATGAGTCTTCTTTGAAAATCAAAATTATGAATCAATTGTGGTTAATTATGATGAATTAATGTGTTTTAAGTATATATTGATGGTTAATTGATGATACCATATGAGAATGCCCTAGACCCATGTCCTTTCCCCAATTTGATGAAAACCTTGAATTAGTATGGTGAATTGTGAAGATTATGAATATGTAGATTGACTACATTGTTGTCAATTATGTAATTTCTTCTTGAATTACCTTGTCTATGTAATTGGTTATGTATTCTTGGTAATGGAAGTACGAAGGTTCATAGAAAGGCAATGAGGTATGTTAATTGGTTCTTCTTGGATTCAATAACGAATTATGAGTTACTTAGATAGTAATGCTTCTAAGTCTAATGTGCGATTGTGATGTTGATGCTAAGTATTCCTCATCCCTAACCCTAAGACATTGAACTAGACATGAGCTATGTATGTATGTTATGATACGATTATTGTATGATTGAAAGTAGTTCTTATGATGACAATGAAGTTTTAAGTGAAAAGTTTACTCACTTGTGAAGTAATGTCTAAAGTGAAAGGATTGTTCTCACTTGTGATAACCTATGAGCTATATATGATAAGATGTTTACATAGGGGTCTAGAAAAGACTAATGTGAGCTTGTATGATGAAATAATATGATTACTAAATGGAATAATTTCTAAGCACTAAAAGGGCATGTATATGAGATAGAGGTCTCACGTTAGTAAGTCCGGCCTCCCACATGGGTTCCTCACATTAGTAAGTTTGGACTCCCGAATTATGTGTTGTCTCATGAAATGGAAACCTTCACGTTAGCAAGTCAAGGTTTCTAGAAACAATCTCCTTGACCTTTAACTATGTGCACACATAGGACTCTATCTTAGTGGATCCACCTAGATAACTATGTACGAATGGTTACACCTTAGGGAAGTGTTAACCCTCTCTTTTCGGTGTGGTAGTAGAACACCAGATTCCATGTATCTCACATGGTCTCATATCCATTATTGCACTTCTTTCCCTAATGTAAATGTAACTGAACAATTGATGTGAAATCTTATTAGGGTTGTCTTGAAGGATACTACATAGGGTGAGGGAGGGTATGAGACTTCTCTCACTCATTGCACATGTGGGATTCCAAGTGATTGTTCTAGTAGTGTTCTTTTATGATTATGATTATGACTATGATTATGATTATGTAGATAAGCTATGAGTAGTATTCATGTATTAATCATGTTATGATGACTTTAAGAGAATATGTTGTAAGTATGAAGTGGGTTGCTTAATGTGATACTTAGCCTTGGATAGGATTATAAGGTTCTATCTTTGGCTTTGCACAAGTATTGCTTGGGCGATCTACATGTTGGGTTGATATTATGTTGAATTGACTTATTGTGCTTCTTATATATGCATGTTAAGTTAAATTGATAGAAAGTATGATTTTAATGAAATTGTCCTTTTATCAACATTGATGATTTTTGTGCATAAGATCCATACTTAGTACACGTGGTTTGTACTAACCCATATTTTCTCCCTTTTTTCCATAAATTTTAGGTTCGGTCCATTGAGGAGATTCGTGGTCATTGAAGAAGAAGACTTGGCTCCTTCCTAAGTCAATCGGTGAGTCCTCATGAGTTTTAAGGATAGAGTCACTCATCAAGCCTTATTAGTTTTGTCTATGTTTTGAGACAATTATTCTATTCTCATATTGCGACTTCATTGTAGCCTATATGACATATTGTAATAGACTAAGGGCTATACCTAAACTATTGTGATTCATACTCTTGTAGATGGTTTATATGTGAGATGAGACTTTAGACTTCTATATGATTTGTTATGCTAAAAGAGAAGTCTATATACACTTCGTATTTAAGGAGTCTCTGTAAACTCAATATGTAAATTTTTAAATCTTTCCGCAAATTTTTGACCTATGATGTATGCTAAGGGATTGTCTTAGTCCTCTTAGAGGTCGACGATGCCAGTTACGCCTAAGGGGTACTTTGGGTCATAACAAACTTGGTGTTAGAGCATGAGGTTGAGTAATATTAGGATTGATGTCTCACTAAACTACGTCTATGTAGGATCTTATTCATAATTGTGAAGCGCACCATACTTATGAATGAGAGACTATGTGATGTTTAGGAACTCTCACTCTCTTGTTATTCCTTCGTCATGCCTAAGAGTCTTATATCTATCTAGTATTTTCTTCTAATCATTTTATTGTGCTTATAGGCAATGAATACAGTGAGGAACAATGCTTGAACTGGTAGAGAGGAGAATTTGAATGAGGCGGTTCCCCCTCAAGCTCCTCAAAACCCTCAAGTTCCTATTGGAAGAAGGGGCTATGTCTCGCATTGAGATAAAGTCGACCATACATAGCTTGACTCAAGTGTTGGCTACTCTAGTTGCTAGGGATGCTAGGGTGCAAGTGAACCCCAATGCTAGCACTACCGCTTAAAGGATTAGGGATTTCACATGGATGAATCCCCATACTTTCTATGGTTCTAAGGTGGAGGAGGACCCACAAGGGTTTATTGATGAAGGGTTTAAAGATGTAGCTCAAGTATAGTATGAGCAATGGAAGGATGAGATTCCGGTTATTGAAGGCTGGATTACTTGGGGGATTTCAAAACGACTATCCTTGATAGGTTCTTTCCCTTGGAACTAAGGTATAGTAAAATACAATAATTCATCAACCTTTGTCAAGAAGGTATGAGCGTGAAGGAGTATAGCCTCAAGTTTACTCAACTATCAAAGCGTACTCCTACTATGGTTGCAGATTCTAGGGCTAAGATGAACAAATTTTTCATGGGTATATCCGATCTTGTGGTTAATGAATCTAGGTCGGCTATGTTGATTCCTAGCATGGATATTCTCGTCTCATGGTTCATGCAGAACAAATTGAGGAGCAAAAGCTTAAGCAAGTTGGTAGGGAGTTGAAGAAGGTGAGAATCGAAGAGGGAAATTCTTCTAAGAATAGTTTGAGGTTCAAGACAAACCAAGGTTCAAAAGGAGGATTTCCAACCAAGGACCTCCTAATTATCCAAGGGTCAACAAGAGTAAGGTGTCCACTCCTAAGCCCCAAGAGGAGAAGGTGGTGGTTCTTATGTTGAGAAGCCTCTTTGTTAAAAATGTGGTAGAAAACATGATGGTAAGTGCCTACTTGGCTAGGGTAATTGTTATGGTTGTGGAAAGAGTGGTCACATGAAGAGAGATTTCCCTATGATGAAGAATCAAGGAAGAGAAAATTCTCAAGCTCAAGCAAGTGCCCCAAATCTGGATGCTCTTAAGAAGAATCACTTTTATGCTCGCCAATCCCGAAGTGATCAAGAGAGCTCACCGGATGTGGTCACCAGTATGTTAAATTATTTTCCTTTGATGTATATGCTTTGTTGGATCCAGGAACTACATTGTCATTTTTTAACCCTCTTGTATCCATGAAATTTGAAATACTACCCGACATATTACCGAACCTTTTTTGATTTCTACCCTGGTGGGTGATTCCGTGGTGGTTAATAGAGTCTATGAAGGTTGTCCTATTTCGTAGCCCAATAAAGTTACACTTGTTGACTTGATAGAACTTGATATGCTTGATTTTGATATTATATTGGGTATGGATTGGTTGCATGCTTGCTTTGCCTCTATTGATTGTAGGACAAGGATAGTGAAATTTCAATTCCAATGAACCCATTTTTGAGTGGAAGGGAGGAAACTCAAATCCTAGGGGTAAGATCATCTCATGTCTAAAAACATTCAAATTGATTGCAAAGGGTTGTATATAACACATAGTAAGAGTTAGGGATCTTGAATCCGAGGTCCTTCCCATAGAGTCGGTACCCGTAGTGAGGGAATTTCCAGAGGTCTTTCCCCACGACCTTCCTGGAATTCTTGCCTAAAGGGAGATTGACTTCGGCATAGACTTGTTGCCGGATATATAACCTATTTTGATCCCTCCTGATCGAATGGCCCCGACAGAGTTGAAAGAGCTAAAGTCTCAACTCAAAGATTTGTTCGATAAGGGCTTTACTCAACCAAACATATCTCCATGGGGTGCTATGGTATTTTTTCTAAACAAGAAGGATGGGTCGTTGAGAATGTACGTCGACTATTGTCAACTGAACAAAGTCCCTATAAAGAATAAGTACCCTCTCCCTATGATTGATGACTTGTTTGATCAACTCGAAGGAGCCAGTAACTTTTCAAAGTTTGACTAAGGTCGGGTTATAATCAACTTAGAGTAAGGGAGGTGGATATTTCGGAAATGACATTCCGAACAAGATATGGTCACTTTGAATTCCTAGTGATGTCATTTGGTCTAAAAACTTCCCCGACGACATTCATGGACCTTATGAATCGAGTTTTTAGAAAGTATCTTTATTTGTTTGTGATTGTCTTCATTGATGACATTTTGATATACTCTTGGAGTGAGAATGACCATATGAGACACTTGAGGATAGTTTTGCAAGTTCTCAAGGATAACAACTTTTTGCTAAGTTTAGCAAGTGTGACTTTTGGTTGAGATCGGTTTCCTTTCTTGGTCACATTGTCTCTAGTGAAGGGATAGAGGTTTTGATCCAAGGAAGACGAAAGTGGTCAAAATTTGGCCTAGACCGTTGAGTCCTATCGACATCCGAAGTTTTATAGGGTTGGCCGGTTACTATAGGAGGTTTGTTGAGGAATTCTTGTCTATTGCATCTCCATTAAGGACCTTAACCCAAAATAAATCCAAATTCGAATGGTCATAATTATGTGAAAAAAGTTTCCAATTATTGAAATATATACTCACCTCTGCTCCGTTATTAACTTTACCGGAGGTACCAAAGGGTTTGCAACTTATTGTGATGCCTCCCGAGTGGGTCTAGGATGTGCGCTCATGCAACATGAGAAATTCATAGTGTATTCCTCTATACAACTCAAACCACAAGAAAAGAATTACCCAAGTCACGACCTTGAGCTTGCTTCCGTGGTATTGGCATTGAAAATTTGGAGACATTATCTCTATGGGGTACATATTGATGTATTCACCGATCACAAGAGTTTACAATATGTGTTTACCAAAAAAAATTTGAACCTATGTCAAAGAAGATGGTTAGAACTTTAAAAGGACAATGACATGAGTGTCCTTTACCATCCCGGAAAAGCTAATGTGGTAGCAGATGCCTTGAGTAGAGTGTACATGGGTAGTGTGACTCATGTGGCCGATGATAAGAAACAGTTAGTAAAAGAGGTTCATAGGATGACTCCTTTGGGTGTCCGACTAGAAGACTCTCAAAAGGGTGGTTTCGTGGTTCGCCACAACACCGAGTCATCTTTAGTGGTTGGGTGAAATCCAAACAACACCTTGATCCCATATTGATGGAGTTGAAGGAAAAGGTCCTTAGTAAGTTTAATGAGTCTTTCTCTCAAGGAGAAGAGGGGTGCTTAGGCACCTTGGAAGATTGTGTGTACCGAATGTGGATGGATTCAGGGAATTGATCATTGAGGGAATTGATCATGGAAGAGGCTCATGGCTCCTGGTATTCCATTCACCCGGGTGCTACAAAGATGTACCACGACTTACAAGAAATTTATTGGTGGAATGGTATGAAAAGGGACATAGTGAATTTTGTTGCTAAATGTCCAAACTGCCAACAAGTCAAAATGGAGCATCAAAGGTCGTGTGGCTTGACTCAAAATATCGATATTCCTACATGGAAATGAGAGGATATTAACATGGACTTCGTAGTGGGGTTTCCTCGTACTAGAAGACAACATGATTATGGGTCATTGTGGATATACTAATCAAGTCCGCACATTTCCTTCCCGTCAAAGTCATATATTTGGTGGAAGATTATGCCAAATTGTACCTCAAAGAGATAGTAAGGTTACATGGATCCCCCTTTTCCATCATTTTGGATATAGGTACTCAATCTACCTCTCATTTTTGGAATGATTACCAAAGTGGGATTGGTACGAAGGTGAAACTTAGTACCACTTTTCATCCCAAGACGGATGGTCAAGCGTAACACACTATTCAAACTCTTGAATACATCTTGAGGGCTTGTGTGATTGATTTTAAAGGAAATTGGGATGATCTCCTTCCTTTGATAGAGTTTTCCTACAACAATAGCTACCATTCGACTATATCTATTGCACCCTTCAAGACGCTTTATGGGAGAAGGTGTAGATCCCCGATTGGGTGGTATGAAGTACGTGAGTTTTCTCTACTTGGTCCTGATTTGGTTTATGAAGCCCTTGAGAATGTTTGGGTATAAGAGATAGCTAAAAGCAGATCAAAGTCGGTAAAAATCTTATGCTGACCATAGAAAAGAGGGACCTTGAATTTGAAGTAGGAGATTGGGTCTATTTGAAAATTTCACCCATAAAAGGGGTGATGAGGTTTGGAAAGAAGGGGAAACTTACTCATGGTTATGTGGGTCCGTGTGAAATTTTGAAGAGAGTCAGGAGTGTTGCCTATGAGTTGAAGTTGCCAAATGAGTTGGCCATGATTCATCCGGTGTTTCATGTTTCTATGCTTAAGAAGTGTATAGGTGATCCAGTTATATTCTTCCTCTAGAAGGTCTAGGGGTGAAAGAGGACCTTTCTTATGAAGAGGTCCCGGTGGAGATCTTAGATCGCCAAGTTAAGAAATTGAGGATAAGGAGGTTGCCTTCGTAAAAGTTCTATGGATGAACCACCTTGTTGAGGGTGCAACATGGGAGACCGAGGCCGATATGAAGTCCCTCTATCCTCATCTTTTTCCCCTTAATCCTATACAAGATTGAGATTAATAGTTCATTTATGACTATTATGAATATTGTTGAACTTATCATGTTTTTCTAAACATGTACATATTATAGTAGAAATCCATGTCTAAGTTGAATTCTTTACTTTCCATGATACATATTTTTCATGGTTGGGTTTCACTTTATGTGTGTGGTCTGCTATATGTACTCATGGAAATTATGGTGATCATGTTTGATATTGTTTTGATAAGAAATCAACAAGTCAACTCTTAATGTTCATATTGAGCTCATAATGAAATAAGAAGGTAGTTTCTCCTTATGTGATATGAAATGTTGAGTTATGTACATGGTATATTGTGGATTAAGTTTTCATGTGTCATTGCTATGATTGTATGTTAAAAGGAGTGAATGATTCCTCAAATTATGTGTGACTCATTCTATTATATTGATGTTAGTTGGGCTGCTAGTCTTAAGTCTCTTCCTCTTGTAAGGGTCTAGTGTGTCATTCGGGGACGAATGTTCTTAAGGGGGGGGGGGGAGTATTGACACACTACGGAAATTCCATAACCTATACTAAAGCCTCATAGGTTATATAATGATGATTTTCGAACTAAAATAATGTATATAACTTGTTCGATAAGTATTGGAGCCATAGCATTAAAGAAAAACCTTAACGTCCAGAAACTAGCGAAATTTAACTAGTTGACGTCCCTATGTTTGCTGAAGGATTATGAGGGTCATATAAAGTCAAAAACTTGTAAAATTACTTTAAATAGGTAAAATTTAGTATATAAGGTCAAACCGTCCAGTCACGGCACCCCAAGGACCACCGGAGGAGTCCTTTGGGAGGACCCGAACATAGGCGAGCAGGATGCCAAAGAAGCCTGCGTGCAACCGGATTGTGGTGGCTGCTGCGCGACGCGCAGACATCACGGGGAGATTTGAACTTGGCCTAGCGACGCGGGGACTACAAAAGGTCTATTGCCTCAACTCAGATTTTAAAAATAAATCGTGAAATTAACCCCTCGACGTACAACTACTTCTCAGATTCGTAAAAGTTGTATTGTTCGTATTTTGACTTCACAAAAGAACCCATTTAAGTGAGGGGTCTTTTGGGTAATTTAATAGTTGAATATATAAGGTCTTAGGGTCAGTTTTAAGTCAATTCTAACACTCAAAACAAGTTCCAAAAGTTGAAATAAAAAATCACTCTCATCTCTCTCAAATTCTTTATTCCTCCAAACCTCCATTGAAGACTATTAGAGCTCTATGAAGAAAATCAAGCCTTCAAGTTTCCAACCCAATTTTGTGTATTTATCATCTTTAAGGTATATTTCTTTCACTCTGGGGATCCTTTACCCCAAGAGGTCCCTCCAAAAGATGATTTCTAAATCCCCTAAAATCTAGGTTTTTTTCTACACATGAGTCTTCTTTGAAAATCAAAATTATGAATCAATTGTGGTTAATTATGATGAATTAATGTGGTTTAAGTATATATTGATAGTTAATTGATGATAACATATGAGAAAGCCCGAGACCCATGTCCTTTCCCCAATTTAATGAAAACCTTGAATTTGTATGGTGAATTGTGAAGATTCTGAATATGTAGATTGACTCCATTGTTGTCAATTATGTAATTTCTTCTTGAATTTACCTTGTCTATGTAATTGGTTATGTATTCTTGGTAATGGAAGTATGAAGGTTCATAGAAAGGCAATGAGGTATGTTAATTGGTTCTTCTTGGATTCAATAACGAATTATGAGTTACTTAGATAGTAATACTTCTAAGTCTAATGTGTGATTGTGATGTTGATTCTAAGTATTCCTCATACCTAACCCTAAGACATTGAACTAGACATAAGCTTTGTATGCATTATATGATATGATTATTGTTTGATTGAAAGTAGTTTTTATGATTACAATAAAGTATTAAGTGAAAGGTTTACTCACTTATGAAGTGGTGTTAAAGTCAAATGATTGTTCTCATTTGTGATTACCTATGAGCTATATATGATAAGATGATTAAAGAGGGGTCTAGAATAGACTAATGTGAACTTTTATGATGAGATAATATGATTACTAAAGGGAATAATTGCTTAGCACCGAAAGGGAATGTATAGGAGATGAAGGTCTCACATAAGTACGCGGGGCCTTCCACATTGGTTCCTCACGTTAGTATGTCGGATTCCCCAATTATGTGCTGTCTCATGAGATGGGAACCTCCACGTTAACAAGTCAAGGTTTCTACAAACAATATCGTTGACCCTTAACTATGTTCCCACATAGTACTCTACCTTAGTGGATCCACCTAGATAGATGTGTACGAATGGTTACACCTTAGGCAAGTGTTAACCCTCTCTTTTCGGTGTGAGAGTAGAAAATCGTATTTCATGTAGCTCACATGGTCTCATGTCTGTTATTGCACTTATTTGCCTAATGTAAAAGTTAATAAATAAGTTAGGTATATGAACTCTTATTAGGGTTGTCTTGAAGGATACTACATAGGGTGAAAGAGGGTATGGAACTTCTCTCACTCATTCCACATGGTTCTAATAGTGTTCTTTTATGATTATGACTATGATTATGATTATGTTGATAAGCTATGAGTAGTATTCATGTATTAATCATGTTATGATGACTTTAAGAGAATATATTGTAAGTATAAAGTGGGTTGCTTAATGTGATAGTTTTCCTTTGATAAGATTATGGACTTCTATCTTTGGCATTACATAAGTATTGCTTGGGCGATCTACATGATGGGTTGCTATTATGTTGAATTGCCTTATTATGCTTTTTGTATATGCATGTTGAGTTAAATGGATAAAAATCATGATATTGACTCAATTATCTATTTCTCATGTATTGATGATTTTTGTGCATAGGAGTCATACTTAGTATATGTGATTTGTACTAACCCATATTTTCTCCCTTTTCCAAACATTTTAGGTTCGGGCCATTGAGGTGATTCGTGGTCATTGAAGAAGAAGACTTGGTTCTTTCCTAAGTCAATTGGTGAGTCCTCATGAGTTCTGAGGATAGAGCCATTCATCAAGCCTTATTAGTTTTGTCTATGTTTTGAGACAATTATTCCACTCTCATGTAGAGACTTCATTTTAGCCGATATGGCATATTGTAATAGACAGATGGCTATGCCCAAACTATTGTGATTCATACTCTTGTAGATGGTTTATATGTGAGATGAGACTTTAGACTTCTATATGATTTGTTATGCTAAAAAAAAAAGTCTGTGTACACTTCATATGTAAGGAGTCTATGTAAATTTTTAAATATTTCCGCAAATTTTTAACCTATGAGGTGCTATGATGTATGCTAAGGGCTTGTCTTAGTCCTTTTAGAGGATGACGACGGTGGTTATGCCTATGAGGTACTTTGGGTCATAACACCTTAAGTTTTGAAGAGAAGTAATTTTTCTTAAATTTGAGAAAAATGAGTTTATTTAGAAAACATTTTCCGAAAAATGTTTTCCTTTATACCAAACACATCCTATATTCTTTATATTTGGAGAGTAATATGGAGAATAGGCATTCCAGCCCACATCTGTATCACTCTCCATCATATTAAGAGAGCTTAATAGTAGTTCTCTAAATTTGGATAACTACTGTTCACACTCTCTATTTTACTTTTGTGCTGTTATATTATTATTTACATTACTTCCTAATTAACATATTATTTTACATATAATTTCATTAATTAAAATATTCATACATCTTCTTGAATGTAAAATAATTTTTGAAAATATATTATTTAATGTATACTACTTTCATCCGAATTAGTACTATTTTCATTCTTTTCTAATTATATTTTGATAATATAATTTTATTTATTATTAATTTTAACTATAAATTATAAACAAAAGTAAAATGATAAGATGAAAATTTTAATTTAAAAATACAACACATAATATGATTTTTTAATTTATAAACAGTATAACAATACAATAAATAACATAATAATCAAAATACAAGATAAAATACAATATAACATAATAGTTATTTCACGTTGAAACAAGAATCATGCCGAAAAGATGTAACGTGCATTCGGAGTTTTGCAACCACATTTTGCAATTTTTGCAGGACCGTCACATTTTGGAGAAAAGAAGTGCTACATGATATAGTTACTACATGTATTATACTGAACAACATGATAATTGAGGATGAACGTGATCTTAATGCACCAATTCAAGTTGTTGTAGAGGCTCAAACTCCAACGACAAAAAAGGTTGTTGATGATTATCTCCGATTTGAACTACTTTTAGCTAGACATAAAAAAAATAAGAATAAAAATCCTCGTTTTAAACTCAGTTTTGTATTAATAGAGCATCTATTGGAGCATTTTAATTTAAAAATACAACAGATAATAGAGAATTATTATTTATGCTCTTTATTTTTTTTTTATTATTTTGATATCATGTATAGTGTATAACACTTATAATTAATATATTATGAATTATATAAAGTCATTTATTAAGCGTTTAATATTTGTAATTATTTCTTAGTGCAATATATTTATTATTTTATTTGAGAATCAGCTCGCGCTTCGCGTGATTTGTATTGAAGAATTTATTATGGATATTTTTATTTTTGAATTTCGAAATAGCATAATATGATTTTGAAAAAATGAGTTGTTATTAGTTTATTTTTGAAATATAATCTAAAACAAAAAATTATAATTTTTATTCTCAAGTATTTTTGCAAAACTTCTAAACTTTTAGAATCAAAATAAAATGAACAAAGAATTATAAAAGAAAAAAAAAGGAAAATGTCAGCCAAAAAACTGTGTGACAGATTTTTATGCAAGTATGTTACTACTATTATGCAGAATAACCGATGGTAAATGTTACTAAAAGTAAAACCTTTCATATTTAATGTATTAAATTCAATGTAACTTGTTTTTTCAATATCAATACTATTATTTTGTTGCTCATTTTTCAATACCAATAAATATTGCATTGATATCTATATTTTTCTTTAAAAAATGTGATATGATAAAGCAAAAATAAATAAATTATGGAATGACATTTTATTAGCAATATTTATATTTTAATTCTAACATGAGGAAAAAAAATTAAATAATCAGAGAAAAAGATTATATTAATGATAATAAGAAATTAAAAGTGTTAAAAAAGATTAATGAAAGAAAATTAACGGTATTGATTAAAGAAATTAAATGTTCTTTAATTGAAAGACTATTCTTTCACTTTTCTCTTCATTTAAAGAATTTCTTAAGTAATACTATTTTTTTATATTTTGGTTAATTTTTAATTATTCTATATCAATTTGGGAAATTATAAAAAAAAATTATATATGGAACAATTGAAATGAAATAAAACTAATAAATAAATAAAATAAAATAATACATCATCACGATCTAGATCGTCGTGATGGGTATCCACGCTAACCCTCTGGTGAGAGAACCACTACAACCCAACTAAGTAACTAAACTAAATCTACGGCAATTAAGCTACAAAAGCAAGTTAATTAACTAAATAAATGCGGAATTCAAATACCTAGAATCTAAAAGTCAATGTACCAAACATCTAACAAGATCCATATATCTAACAAGAAGTGATACATCCCCAACTAATGAATTACTCGACTATCTAGAACAAATGTCTAAGGCCGGAAAGGGTGGACAGATGAAAAATAATCTGATGGAAGCCCAGACAAATTGGTTCACCCTTGAATTCGAGCAACAATCACTAATCTCTTAAGCGAGGTCTGTCAATAGCCGCTTGAAGATATCATGTACTCAACAAAAATGAGAGCAAGTGCAGAATAAGTACACAACCACAATGTACTTGTAGGATAACATAGTTATCCACTAGTGTAGCATAAACAAGTCAAGCAACACTATAATCACATGCACATATATCAACATATGCAACATTATCAACATGAAGAATCAATAATACATTTCACATATATCATCACATCATTGGTCCTATCACGAAATTCAAACCCAAATAGTTAGCTTGCCAAAACGTGCCAATCGATCCCAATCACTTAGCCGAAACGGTGGAATCCAAACTTAGTGAACATGCCAGAACGTGGCAATCTGATCCCCATTCACACAGCACAATCACAATCACAAGTATATCATCAAGATCATACATTTATATCATGTTTCATGGTTACATCATGTATCTATATCATTTACAACAAGTGCGATCAACATTGCAACAATCACACACATACAAGTACCAATATGAAGTAAGAACACGCATACATCACACAAATATAAAATCACAATCATAACCTACATCAAAATAAGCTTGAAACCCTAAGAAACTTGATCCTTCCCTTTTCGAATTTGTTCCACTTGTTCTTGGTCTATAAAAATCAATAAAATACAGACATCAACCAAAAATTGCTAATTACCCGAAACTATAACAATTCTATGGACCCTAGATCAAACTCATGATCCCAACCAACCAGTTTAGGGTTATTTCGACCATATAATCAATATCAAATCCCGTCCCCATCATTCTTAACACATCCTATTATGTTCTACAGATTGAAAATATAATTTGAGGGATGAAAAGCTTAGCTTTAGCCTCAAGAATGGTGAAAATGATTAGAAATCACATTGGGTCGTTCCTTATCTCTAAAAGTCAAAAAGTTCCAAATAAGATCTTTTAGGGGTTTATTAACGATATTATGTAGCGTCTGGTCCACCACAACGACACCTATCCCGTCACAGCGGCAGCACCAGAGTGGAAGAATTCCTCGCTAGGGCGGGATTCTTAAACAATTGAGTTCACTTAAGAATTTAAAAAACCCCATTTCACAACACAACTCTAATCCATGATGCTCGGAAAATACCCTTTATGCTAAGTTAAATTTTGAGAGATCTATTCACTCAAATTAAATTCTGTAAAGTCGTACGAGTTTGTTCATGAGTTATCTAACTACTTATGCAATTAAAATCATAAATGTTTCACCTGATTGCTATCAGATTTCTGTAGACTTAAGTGACTCCGATTTTCTCAAAATCATGACAAGGTTGGGAAAATCCAAATACTACAAAAAAATTTTCCAGACCCAATTTCCCCCATTGGAATTTCTCTAACGACGAAATTAGGTCGTTACAATAGATGTAAATTTACCCATCACCCGTCCCTGAATGAGAAAACTTAAGAAAAATAGACTAAGGAAAGAAGGTGGTATTACCGGATTCGACGAACAATTGAGGATACTTATCTTACATGTCCATCTCGGTCCCAAGTAACTTCCTCGACTGGACGATGCTTCCATTGAAAATTCTTTGACTTAATCTCCTTGGTCCTCAACTTCTGCAATCACGATCAAGAATTTCAATCAGTTCCTCCTCATATTGGAGGTTCTTGTCTAACACAATTGAGTCCCACATAATGATATACTTCATGTCACCATGATACCTCTTCAACATAAATACATGGAATACCAGATAACCATTTGATAAATTAGGAGGTAAGGACAACCTATACGCTACCGATCTGACACATTCAAGAATCTCAAATGGACCTATATATCAAGGACATAGCTTAAACTTCTTACCGAATATCATCACCCTTTTCATGGGTGATAACTTAAGAAGAACATTCTCTCCAGTCTGATATTCCATGTCTCTTACCTTATGATTCACATACTTCATTTGTCTACTCTGGGCTGCTAAAAACTTATCTTGAATACTCCTAACATTATCTTGAGCATAAGTCACTAAATCGATCTCCAAAGGTTTCACATCTCTAGCCTCAAACCAACCTATCAGTGATCTACATCCCCTCCCATATAATGCCTCAAATGGTGTCATATCAATGCTGGAGTGATAGCTATTGTTATAAGAATAATCACACAAGGGTAAGAACTTATCCCAATGCCCGCCAAAATCAATCAAACACGCTTTCAACATGTCTTCCAACACTTGAATAGTCCTCTCAGAATGTCCATCCGTCTGTAGATGAAAGGTTGTACTAAAAGACAGTTGGGTGCCTAATTCATCATGCAATTTCTGCCAAAACTTGGAAGTGAATTAGGTACCACAATCTGAGATGATGGAAATGGGCTCTCCATGAAACAACACTATCTATTTATCATGCAAATTTTGTCTCACTTAGTAAATCTATCGACCACTTCCCAAATAGAATTGAACTTTCTCAAAGTCTTGGGAAGACTAACCACAAAGTTCATGGTTATTCTTTCCACTTGTATTCAGGAATTGACATCTTCTAAAGCAAACATGTCGGCCTTTGATGCTCATATTTCACTTGTTGGCAATGTTGAAATGTTGCCACAAATTTTGCCGACGTCTTTTTTCATACCCAACCACCAATAAATTCATTTTAGATCTCTATACATATTTGTCACACTCGGATGAATAGAATATATTGAGGCATGAGATTTTTCCAATAATTTTTGAATCAAGTCATCAACTCGAGGCACATAAATTCTCCCTTAGACACTGAGCACACCATCCGCATCAAAGCTGGCCTTTTGTGCCTTACCATTTACCATCATATCCTTGAGTTCGTTAAAATTTTCATCCTCAAATTGTCCAGCCTTGATCTCCTCAATGAGGGTGGCATTAAATTCAATGCTAGATAACACCCCACCCTTTTTGAGATGCCCAACTGTATGAACTTGGACTCTAAGGTCTGAATTTCTTTGGCTAAAGGTCACTTGGTTACACTCAATCAAGATAAGCTATCCATACTTATCATTTTTTGACTCAAATTGTCTACCACAACATCAGCCTTGCCGTATGGTATTGAATGGTCACATCATAATCCTTGAATAAATTCATCCATCCTTGCTGTCTCAAATTCAGAATATATGTTGCAAACTACGATGATCGGTAAACACTTCCACACTTAATGCGATAGAGGGAATATCACCAAATCTTTAGAGCAAACAATACCGCTGCCAATTCTAAGTCATGCGTTGGATAATTCTTCTCATGCACATTCAATTGACGTGAGGAATAAGCTATAACATTCTTATTCTGCATTAATATAGCACCCAAACTATGATGTGAGGCATCACAGTAAATGATAAAATATTTACCTTCAACTTGTATTTCTAGAATGGGCGCGGTGGTCAAGAGAGTGTTGAGCTTTCAGAATCTCTCTTCATATTTTCAGTCCATTCAAATGGTATCTTCTTCTTAGTCAAATTAGTCAAGTGGGTAGCAATATAGGTAAAATTCTACTTGACAATAGTAGCTAGCAAGTCCCAGAAAACTCTTAACTTTTGTCACAGAACTAAGACGAACTCAATTGTTAACCGCTTCAATCTTTTGAGGATATACCATTAATCCTTCCTTTGAAACTACACGCCTAAAAAGTGCAACCGTTTTCAACAAAAAATCACACTTAGAAAATTTTAGCATACAAGTTTTGCTTTCCAAGATCACCCAAAACAGTTTGAAGATGGTTGATATGTTTAGAATAAACTAAAATGTCATCAATATATACTATTACAAATGAATCAAGAAATGGTTTGAACACCCCATTCAACAAACTCATGAACGATGCAAGCGCATTGGTCAACAAAAAATTCATAGTTTCCATAACGTGTCCTAAACGTCATCTTTGGCACATCCTAAGACCTAATTTTCGATAAATGGTACCCAAATATTAGATCAATCTTAGAGAAAACCGTTGCACCTTGCAATTGGTCAAAGAGATCATCAATTCGCGGCAAGGGATACTTGTTCCAAATAGTGACTTTATTTAAATTTTGGTAACCTATACATATTCTCATACTACCATCCTTCTTCTTAACAAAGAGCGCCCCATGGGGAAACATTAGGGTAAATAAATCCCTTATCAAAAAGCAATGGGATTTGAGCCTTAATGTCTCTTAAGTTTGCCGGAACCATGCGATATTGATGGATGGAAATGGGGCGAAGGCTGTAAATCAATACAAAAATCTATATCTCTATCTGAAGGCATGCCAGACAAGTCATTGGGAAACACTTCTCCAAATTCGGACACCCCAGGAATAGAATCAATAGATGGAACCTCAATCTAAACATCTCTAATATGAGCTAAATAAGCCAAATAAGCAAAACAAACCTGCTCTACTAATTTGATAGCCCGAATGGAGGATATAATCTTAACTTGCTTAGGCTTGTAGACCCATTCCCACTCTTATTTTTTCCAAGTAATACAATTAAGCACAACATAATATGGAGACAACCAAGTCATGCCTAAGATTATGTCAAAGTCAATCATATCCAAAATCACCATATCATCCCAAGTTTGAAATCCCATAAATAAAATAGGACAAGCATGATATACAAGGGTAACTATGATTAACTATCCAACTAGGGTAGAAACATGAATGGGGGCAACAAGAATATTACAAACCATATAAGATTCTAAGGCATATTTCATAGACACATACGAATAAGTACAGCACGGATCAAATAACACATTAGTAATCCGGTCACAAACAATAATAGTACATATGATTACCCCGTTAGACGTCTCTACCTCATTCTTGCTCGAAAAAGCATAACATTGGGCCCTATCCTCTTGACAAGCTACTTCCCTGCCTGGTTGCACGTTTTCTCTACCTGCGCCACCATTTGCTCGACCTGTACGACCTAGTTGATTACCTTCTCTCCTACCTTGTGGACGTCCTCTACTATTATTACAATTCTCCACGGGTACCACCACTTTAGATGGTTATTGAGCAGTGTTTAGCTCATGCTGATGGCAGCAACCTCTTCTCATATGTCAAAGTTCCCACAATTATAGAAAATATGATCACAAAATGGTCTGGTACCCGTCGAAAGCGCGACTCCTTGGCTAACCTAAAAATTATAAGATTGGGTTCCTGAATGGTTACCTGTAGAGGCGGGCATATCAGACTGAATTGGCTTGGCTGCCAACATTGGCCTACCAGATCCTCTAGAATATGAGCCCTAAAAATGACAAGAATTCTTGTCTCTCTTAGCCAACGCCTTAGCCTGACTGTCTCACCTCACCACCTCCACTTTTTGATATAATATGTCACCTCCTTAAAGCTCCTCCCTGCAGAAGTCGTGTGGATAGATAACACTTGCAACTTTGAATTCAATCCTCAAATAAATAACTGGATCCTCTCCTCATCTGTATTCACTAACTGTGTATCATATCTAGATAAAGCATGAAACTTGGCCTCATAAGCAGCCACAAACATACCACCTTGCTCTAAGGCCATGAACTCATCCTTATTGCGATCTCTAAAAGTTCTAGGCACATATTTTTCCAAAAATAGAACATGAATCTGGGTCCAAGTGAGTGTAGGTAAAGTAGAATATGTTCTGTATAAGCTCTCCACCACTGCTTGGACTCACCTTGAAGTTGGAAAGACACGAACTGAACCCCATGTTGGTGAAAATACCCAATTTATGGAGCTTCTCATAACATTCTAAGATAAACTCATAAGCATCTTAAGTCTCAGAATAAAAATATACCGGAGGCTTAAGCTTCAAGAACTTAGTCAACTTGTCAAGCTCATTACTAGTAATAACGAAATCCAACAAAGAACGAAAGAAATTATCTGATACTACATTTCCACTCTTCTTGGGCACAGTGCTAGCAACAAGAGGATTAACTTGAGCTTGAGTAGGTGGAAGCACTTAAGGACCAGCCAACCCTTTTAAGAACTCCATAATCTGTTGAGATAACACCAAATCGATGGGGGGAACAACTGTAGTCTCTTCCGACACCTGTTACTCTTGTCCATCCTCAATTTCTCTACCCTCAATATCATCCTTTATCTCTTCATTATGGATTGACGGGATCTCGTTTATAGGTGCATTTTCAATTGTTATTTGCACCCACACTAACCCTCTGGTGGGAGAACCACTACTACAACCCATTTAAGAAACTACGTCAAATCTATAGCAATTAAGTTACAAAATCAAGTTAATTAACTAAGCAAATGCTGAATTTAAATACCTAGAATCTAAAAGTCAATGTACCAAAATATCTAATAAGATCCATAAGCCTAACAAGAAGGTATACATCCCACACTAATGAACTACTCGACTATCTAGAACAAATGTTTATGTCCGGAAGGACCACTGTTCTCCTGAGTGAGGTATATCAATAGCCCATTGAAGATGTCCTGTACTCAAAAAAATAAGAGCAAGTGCAGAATCAAAATATGGAAATCAATCCCAGTTAGCTTGTCGGAACATGGTAATCTGATCCCACAGTTGTGTCGGAACGTGGCAACCCTATCCAGTTAGCTTGCCAAAATATAGAGATCTGATCCACATTCACACACAACAATCACAACCACAAATATATCATCAAATAATATATTTAAATCATGAATTCATAGTTACATCATGCATATATCTCATTTAAAATAAGTGCGATCATTATTACAACATTCATATACATACAAGTATTACGATGAATCAAGAACATGCATATATCATACAATAATAGAATCACAACCTTCACCTACCTCGAAACAAGCTTGTAACCCTAAGAAACTTGATCCTTCACTTTCAGGAGTTGTTCCACTTGTTCTTGGTCTACAAACAATCAATAGAATACGGGAATGAACAAACAATCGTTAATTACTAGAAAATATAACAATTATATGAACCCTAGATCAAACTCATGATCCCAACTAACCAATTTAGGATTGTTGCCACCATAGAATCTATATCAAATCTTTTCTCCATCATTCTTAACGCATTCTATTACGTTCTACGGATTAAAAAATAGATTTGAGTGATGAAAAACTTACCTTTAGCCTCAAGAGTATAAATAGTAGAAATTGTTCGGGGTCATTCCTTAGCTCTAAAGTCGGAATTGTCAGATAAGGTCGTTTAGGGGTTTATTAACGACATTATATCGCGTCTGGCCCGCCACAACGGCAACCATCCTACCACAGTGGCAGAATCCCCCGCTAAGCGGGATTCTCAAACCAGTGAGCTCACTCAAGAATATCCAAAATTCTTTTTCACAACACACCTCTAACCCAAGACACTTAGAAAATACTCTTTATGCTAAGTTCGGTTCGCGGAGATCTACTCACTCAAATTCAATTTCGTAAAGTCGTACGAGTTTGTTAACCAGTTATCTAACTACTCATGTAATCGAAATCATAAATGGTTCACCCGATTGCTACCATATTTCTCTAAACTTTGGTGACTCCGATTTCCTTAAAATCTGGACAAGGTTGATAAAATCCAAATACTACTAAAAAAATTTTCCAGACCCAATATTTCCCCCCTTGGCATTTCTCTAATGACAACATTTTTTTTAATTCAAATTATCTCTTTATTAGAAGGTCATTCTCTTCTTTTTTTCCCTCACAAAGTTTTTTTTTAAAAAAAAGTTAAATGATGTTTTTACACTTTACTGAATTAACAATTTTTGTATATCAATTTCTTTAAAGTAAATATGAAACAAATTAAGTCTATATATAAAAAATAAAATAAAATGATTTGAATAAATACAAAAATAAAAAATAATTAAAAAACAACAATATAGTATCAATGCAAAATTTAAAGTATGGACATTATAATACATTTCGTTACTATTTTTTTTTATGTAAAAGAGATTATGGCAGATCATTTTTATCAAGGAATGACCCGACATTGGATTTTGGTCTATTTGAGATTGTTTTTTAATCGTAAGTAAATATGTTTTCTTGTCTCTTGATTTCTTTTTTTTCCCCTATTTTTGTTTCATTTACCTTATATAATTGGGAAAAGTGTATATAATAGCAAACTAATAACCTAAAACAAATGGAGTAGCTAGGGTTTGATTTAATTGTGCTTCATGACAAACGTTTGCAAAAAATTGCCAGACGCCTCTCTCCCAAATTTCTCGCTCGCCACTCGCCTCCAATCTCTGGCTCGCTTCCTCACTTTTTATACAAATACAAGTGTATAAAAATTGTTTCTAATTGTATAAAGCAGAGAAAATTGTATAAATACATATATTTTTGTTCCCCTCTTCCAGATCTTGCTGGCCACTTTCCAAAATTTCGCTCACCACCCTCGCCTTTCTCACTTATACAAACAGAAGCGAAATGTATAAATTGCGTTTCTGTTTGTATAAAGCGTGAGAAAATTGTATATACACATGCAAGTACATATATTTTCGTCCTATACACTTATAATTATACAACAAAAATACTCCCCTACCCAGTTTCTTTTGTCTTTCTCTCTTTCTCGTTTTATGCATTTTTCAAATTGTATCTAATTTCTCTCTTTCTCGTTATATACAATTCGATTCAATTGTATATTCCTTGTCAAGTCTCTTTTCTCTTTTTCTCTTTCTCATTTTATTTAAATTCAAATTGTATATAATCGTTCTATACACTTATAATAATACAATTCATTTTATACACTTCGTCTTATACAGTTCTCTGCCCAAGTGTCTTTCTCTCTCTTGTTTTAAACACTTCGTTTTATACAATTTGCTTCAACTGTATATGTATAACGAATTATACAGTTTCTATGTTTGCTATGGAGCGCAATTATGCAAACTTTGCTATAGCATACAATATGAATTTTTTATTTGCTATATGTGAAAGTTGCCCTATATAATTTGTATCTACACTACAAATAATATATTTGGTGACAACTTACTTAACTCAAATTTCTCTTAGTTAGAAGATCATTCTTTTCTTTTTCTCCTCTTTGAAAGATTTTTAAAGTAAAAATTCTGACTATTTTATTAATTTGTTATTATTCTATATCAATTTCGGGAAATTATGAAATTAATTTAAAATATATATATGGAACAATTAAAATAAACTAAAAAAAACGAAATAAAAAATAAAATAATACAACCAAATTGAAAATTTTAAAATTTGGAAGTTACAATTTTTTTCATATATATACTTCTTATTTTTCGCTCCATTTTCCTTAATTCCTTCCATGCTAATAGAAAATAATTCCTTTCTTTTTTCTCCACATAATATTTCTTTTTATTTGACTAGTTTTTCATTTTTCTATATCAATTTAGTTTCAAAACTATACGTGGAACAAACTAAATGAATCATTAATAGATAATTGAACTTAAATTTCAAGCATATTATATGAATTATTTTCTTTCCTTTTACTTATTCCTCTCTACATTTTTTCCATTTTTTTTTATTTTTTTTGTCACTTTAGTCTCTATATAATGTTTACTCCAGCCTATCATTTATGCCGATTTTGTTTTATCTCCTCCCTATTTTATGAGTATTTCTAATATTCGATTTTCTCTCTAAAATACTTTATCATTTTTTCTATCATAAAATAAGCTAAAAAGGATATAAGAGAAAAAAGTACATTCATGCAAGAGTCTACATTGACAAAATATGTTCCATTTTCTTCTGTCACTTTAGTTTCTTCTGTCACTTTAGTCTCGATATATTCTTTACTCACAACCTATGATTTATACTTATTTATTTGACTCCTTCCAATTTTATGAAATACCTCCCATATTCAATTTTCTCTCTAAAATACTGCATCATTTTTTTCTACAGTAAAAAATAGGGAAAATTTTATATAAAGAAAATATAAAATTCTTAATCTTAGGCTATGACAAACTTTTCATAAGTGGCCCATCAGATTCTGCAATATTATCATAGCCTCTGTAGTATTCTTGAGGACGTGGAGCGGAATTTTGTCCCCTTTGTTGATTTTTACCCGGATCATCGGGTAATAACTGACCATGAACATCAACAGGAGCTGGGATGTTCTAGTTTGGATCATCATTATTAATACCCAAGTTTTGATTCATATTGCGTAGTGTACGCTCTAATTCGTGATCGTAGGGAAACAAGGGTTCTCTTCCTCTCCGTGTATTTACCATACAAGGAAAATAGTTCTGCAAGAATAAAAAACGATAAAAAAATTAAGAAAATATCGACTAAACTTTAGTAATAAGTTTAAGTTAATCTAAAATCTACTTTCCCCGGCAGCGGCGCCAAAATTTGATACTCTCAAACTTACTTCTCAAATAAAAAGTAAAGCGGTCGTATCAAGTAAAGTATCCAACTAATGGGGTTGGGATCATTTCCACGAGAAAAATAGTTCAGACTTAACTTTAATATATTATTACTATTATTTAGTCAATTATTTCCTTAGAAAACAACAGACAATAAAAGGGGGGGGGGGTTATTTCTAAATTAATGAAAATAACTAACTAAATTAAAGGAAACAGCTATTAGATTCAAATATTGGAGTTTAATCAATTAATAAAAGTAACTAGGGTTTAAGTGTTCCCCACAGGTTCCTAACTTGATAATTCTAACTATAACAATTCTTTCCTAGTATCTTGCACGCAAAGTGATAAGTTATGTATTTCTAAATCCTTGGTCCGGCATCTAGAAAATTTCACTCTGCGCCTTGATCAGGATATGTGTGTTGCTATATTAACCCTTACCTTTACCTCATATTAAGCATTGCATTCGATATTTGACTAAGTTATTACCTTGTACCAATCGACACTAGCCTATTTGATAGTATACACTAAATCTATGTTGATAATTCTTTTCCTATTATCTACCTCCTTGGTCCGGCAAGTAGCATTAAGGCGAGTTCTAACGTTGGCCATCCGTTAAAAAGACTTCTAAACTAAAGAATTATCAATACATGCAAGACACTAATCTGGAATTGTCATTTTAGTTAGATTTTACCTCATTATTCACCCATGGTTCCCACAATCCTAGTTATGGAGTTTAGTTATACCCATAGTCATAATCACAATATTCATATATTTAATATAAGAATTCATGCACTTACTTTGATGAGAAAGAACAAAATCCAGAAATTCACTTGATTAATCAACAAAATCACAAACAATCTTTTCCCGAAAAAGTGTAACAATTGCTGATATTAATCCTTCAATACTTGAACAAGAGAACTAAAGATTCTCCAAAATTCTAACAATCAAAACGTCTAATATCAAAGAGTCTACTAACAAAGAGTCTAACTAACAAAGAGTCTAACAAGAAAGAGTCTAACCCCAAAAATGAGGTTTTTCAAACTATTTATAATAAAAACAAAAACTAATAAAAAAAGGATTCTAATTACTGAAAATCTGTCAAAACGCGGCAGGATCGACGGATCTCGTGACGGACCATCGTGGTCACAACGGGCCGTCATGGCCTCCGTCGTGCCATACTTCACAAATTCTTCTGCTGCTCTCTTCATTACCCTCGATGAACAGGTATGACGGACCGTTCCATGCACGAGGGTCATCGACGGTTTCCATTCCATAATACTTAAACTTCTTGGAATTTGGATACTGGGACTACTCTCTGATCATTGCGACGAACCAGCAAGACGGACCGTCACAAGCTTCGTAGGTGGTCTCGTCTGTATTTCTCGCTCAAAACTTTCCGCGTTCATCTTTGTACAGATTTCCTGCAAATAAAGAGAAACTTACATAAAAATCAATACAAAAAGACTTTTGGACACAAACTAAATTTAAGGGAAAAACATTAAAAACTTCGTGAAACCACGGTATATCAACACCCTCAACTTAAATTCGTTGTTTGTCCTCAAGCGACGCACTATGACTCACTACAAAATATTTCTATAATAATATCTATATTTTAGCTTTCACAATCATTTGGCTATCAATCCCGATCAATCTCATCATGTTTATGCATGTTATCACTATTAGGCTTGAATTATGTGGAATCAGACCATGACACAGACTCACCACGCACTGACACCTATCATTTTCAATTTCTCACTGAGGTGCTTATATTTTGGGTATTGCAACTAGTGTCCTCACTTCAAAACAACATTCTCATTTTTCACACAATGATTTCAGTTTGAGTATAAGGATTACTTTTTAACACTCACTCTCAGAACTAATTCACAACTCATTCATACATATTTCCATAAGCTTGCCCTTATTTTCACTGCTTTAAGTTCGCCATACAACTCTTAGGGTAATGATAGGACTTTCTTAGCTTGTAAAATTGGCTCAGGGTCAGGTAGGGTATATTTAGGTATACTTTAGTGACTTTTTGCCCTCCTTGACATATCGGCTAAACATACCACTTTTTATGCCCTCCTTGACATATCGGCTAAACATACCCAAAATTCTCATCTAGTTTATGAGTATTCAACACATCTCTGATTTTTTTAAAGTTAAGAGTCTCATGCTCCTACAAGAGTTTAAAACAACTTATTTGACATATGACTGATCGATATTGTATATTAAGTTTAGTTAGTCGAGTAAAAAAATATTTTAAGATAATAAATAATTTGAAAACAAATTTTCAGAACAAATACACTATGTCAAACAAATCCAAGGATATGAGTTAGTTTGTGAAGCCATTAGGTAATTGAAATTGATGTTATTACTAGGATAATAATTATCAGCCTAGTATTTACACAACCTAGCAATTACGCTAACTTATTTGTTCGAAATAGTGTAATTATATGTTTACTCTATGGTTGCACAAGTATATTAAATTAAGAATGCAAATTAATTATTCAAAATTAAAAATTTATATTAGACAAGTAAGGAGCTTTATAAATGATATTAGATTGAATATTTATAATATATATTGTCTTGTGAAAATAAATAAAATAGTAAATTGTTGTTAACTAAAATTATAAAAATAATTCATTTATATTTTCAATTTGGTGAATTTTAGTTAAATTAATCATAAACACTAAAAGTACAAAATTTCTATGAACATTATGAAATGCATGTTTGAGAAAAAGATTAGTATTATAAATATTTTGTCATAAAATTATAAAATATTTGACAAAAAGATAATCAATCGAGTCTAACTTAAAAAAATAGTTTGCAATGTAAATTATCTAGTCAACACTTCTAAAATAAATGAAGTGAAAATATAATATCAGTTCTAAGTTCAAAACATAAAATTAAACATAAAACTCTTATGTCAAATTTTAACATAACATATATAAATATGATTTATTTCAAAAAAGGAAAATGTAAATACATAACCCTATTCAACAAAGAATTCTACTTTAAAGAAAAAGATTGAGAATAACAAAGAAATGAAATATGAATATTAAAAAAAATATTTCGAAATATTAGAATAATAAAAATAAAAAATAATTTAAAATTTATAAAAATAAAAATACATTAAAATGAAAAATAAGAAATAAATAAATAACAATATTTTAAAAAGTAATCAATTTGTAATTACATCATGTAATTACCAACGATTCACAAGCCTCCTATGAATTGGAGAGTGTAATTAGACTATGAAAATGATACATAGCTATCTCTTGACCAGGTAATTATACTCAATTACATCATATTTAATTATCGGAATAAGGCATAAGTAACCCCTATACTATGATCGAAATCTTAGTGACACACCTAAGCTTAACTAAGGTCCTATCCCCTATCAAAAACTCATTTTTTAAATATATTTTTGAGCACCTTTTGTGTTGATCTGACACCTTCTGTAACAATCCATTCAGTCATTTTGAGCACTAGAACTTTTTTCCTTTGATAAAGTACTTTCCGATAAATTTAAATGGGTGTTTTGAACTATTCATAATTATAATTATAAATTAGAGGAGTAGTTTTAAATAATTTAATTAGTTAATGATTAAAGAGAAAGACATTAAAATAATTAGTGGACCAATTTTAACATTTTTTAATTGGTTTTGCAAAACAATTAGGTTAATAACTTCTTTGGAGAAAAGAATAAAATTTAGAAGAGAGGCGCACGGTGTAGAAGAAAATCAAATTGAGAAGAGCAGTTATCAGAAGGAGCCGACGAAACCGTCTTTTAATTGGTACAGTACTTCTTTGTTAACTGAGGATGCTTTAATGTTGAAAGAATTTTCTACTTTTGTAATAGTATATAAAGAATAGTGATAGTTGTATATATCTAGGAGACCGGTTAATAACAGCAATGTACTACATTTATAATGGGTTAATTGGACAAATGTTGAGTGAAAATCATAGCGTGATGATGACTTGTAATATGATGTTGTTTGGTTTAATGTATATTAATATAGTATGGGTAGTTTCTGCTATTATACATGTTAGACTGAAAAGTTGTAGTTTGTTATTAAGATGTTATTAAGAATCGCAATTATATAAAATAGGTAGGATGCATTATTATATATTTATATGATATTAAGGTGTAGAAGAAAGAAGAAAATTGGTTGTTGAAAATAATTTTTAGTTGACATATATAATTGATTAGAGTTGGAGTTAGGAAGATGTTGATTGGTTTGAAGAATTAAAGTTAAATGGTGATTGGAGAGTTGAAACAATCATCAACACTTATCAACTAGAGTGTTGTTTGCAATTGTTAATCGTTTTGCACGTCAAAGATTTATTCGGGTTCATGATTTTGCTAGCCTGCCACTGAATTTGGGTTCATGATTTTGCTAGCCTGCCCACTGATTTCATAATCAGTGGCGTAATTTTTATATTATAATTTTGGTATGATATAATACATAAAAGTTGTTGATATACGTAATTAAATATTAGGTGTATTATATGATATGGTTACTATTAAAATTGTGCTAATTTGATGAATTAAGACTTGCCCGTAGGTTTGAACTTTTGGAAATTGATGACAGAACTAGGGAGTTGTTGGGTCTAGGCTAGACATAGAATAATATGAATGGTTATAGGCTTGTTAACTTACAAATTAAGAATATATATTTGATTAGATTGGAAAGGTTCGGAAGCATTAAGGAAAAGTAAAACATTGGACAAGTAGTTTCTTGACATCGGTTCTTTGGTGGAGGTAGGTTATGGTTTAATTCTATTTGATATATAAACTCTCAAAAGCGTTTGATATGTATTGAGTGATATTGTGATGTTTCCTATGTACTTGATTATGTGGTTGTATATCTTGTTTGTGTGATTTGTGGTTGACCTAAAATTCTGAGACCGGTGAATTTATAATCTTGAACCCTCTCGATTGAAATGACGCTTTGAAGAAATAAGGTTTGATGAAATAAATTAATAAGATAATTGGATCAGAGTGTCACTTTTGACACAGTATTATTGGATCAAAGTGTCATGATCCGACACAATATTATGGGATCGGAGTGTCATATTCTGACACGGTATAGGGGATCGAATTGTCATGTTCGGACACGATAATGTTAAAGGAAAGAGATCTTAAATTAACGTAATATACTTAATCTCAATAACCCATTATCTAATTGAGTATGGTGTGGAGACATGAGTCCTCATAGGTGTGCTTGATATTGTAATTGATTGTGTACCTACTACGGTGTTGTTGTAACTGATTCATGTTGTTTGTTGCTTGCCACCTGCCAAGTATTGTAGTTAATTTTATATTATTATTCAATATATATTGGAATCTCTTTTGGGTAGGCCGATGTACCTACTTAGTACGTGTTCCTTGTACTGACCCCTACTTGCATTTTCTTCGTTTTGTTTTGTGAAGTGAAGCAAGTGTACCATCGACTAGGCATTCTCCAGGGCATTAGAGATTAGGGTGAGCTATTATTTCTACCTCGTGCTAGATTTTCTCATTTAAGTCATGATGTCCTTAAATTTTGGACATGGTGATACGCTCAAACTTACTTCTCAAATAAGAAGTAAAGCGGTCGTATCAAGTAAAGAACCCAACTAATGAGGTTGGGATCGTTCCCACGAGTAAAATAGTTCAGACTTAACTTTAATCTATTATTACTATTATTTAGTCAATTATTACCTTAGAAAACAACAGACAATAAAAGGGGGTGGGGGTTATTTCTAAATTAATGAAAATAACTAATTAAATTAAAGTAAACAACTAACAGATTCAAATATTGGAGTTTAATCAATTAATAAAAGTAACTAGAGTTTAAGTGTTCCACACGGGTTCCCAACTTGATAATTCTAACTATAACAATTCTTTCCTAGTATCTTTCATGCAAAGTGATAAGTTATGTATTTCTAAATCCTTGGTCCGACATCTAGAAAATTTCACTCCGCACCTTGGTCCGGCTACGTGTGTTGCTATACTAACCCTTACCTTTACCTCATATTAAGCATTG
>NC_028643.1:21462502-21503346 GCF_001406875.1 Solanum pennellii
TTGGCCATCCGTTAAAAAGACTTCTAAACGAAAGAATTATTAATACATGCAAGACACTAATCTGGAATTGTTATTTTAGTTAGATTTTACCTCATTATTCACCCATGGTTCCCAAAACCCTAGTTATGGATAGTTACCCATAGTCATAATCACAATATTCATATATTTATTATAAGAATTCATGCACTTACTTTGATGAGAAAGAACAAAATCCAGAAATTCACTCGATTAATCAACAAAATGACCAACAATCAATTCCAGAAAAAGTGTAACAATTGCTGAAATTAATCCTTCAATACTTGAACAAGAGAACTAAAGATTCTCCAAAAGTCTAACAATCGAAACGTCTAATATCAAAGAGTCTACCAACAAAGAGTATCACTAACACAGAGTCTAACTAAAAAAGAGTTTAACAACAAAGAGTCTAACCCCAAAAATGAGGTTTTTTGAACTATTTATAATAAAACCAAAACCTAATAAAAAAAGGATTCTGATTACTGAAAATCTGTCAAAACGCGGCTGGGTCGACGGATCTCATGACGGACCGTCGTGGTCACAACGGGCCGTCATGGCCTCCGTCGTCCCATACTTTACAAATTCTTCTGCTGCTCTCTTCATTACCCTCGACGAACAGGTATGACGGACCGTTCCAAGCACGACGGTCGTCGACGGTCTTCGTTCCATAATACTTAAACTTCTTGGAATTTGGATACTGGGAATACTCTCTAATCATTGCGACGAACCAGCAAGACGGGCCGTCACAAGCTCCGTAGGTGGTCTCTTTTGTATTTCTCGTTCAAAACATTCCGCGTTCATCTTTGTACAAATTTGCTGTAAAAAAATGAAACTTACATAAAAATCAATACAAAAAGGCTTTTGTACACACACTAAATTTATGGAAAAAACTTTAAAAATTCCGCGAAACCACGGTATATCAACACCCTCAACTTAAATTCGTTGTTTGTCCTCAAGCGACGCACTATGACTCACTACAAAATCTTTGTACAATAATATCCATATTTTAGCTTTCACAATCATTTGGCTATCAATCCCGATCAATCTCATCATGTTTATGCATGTTATCACTATTAGGCTTGAATTATGTGGAATCAGACCACGACACAGACTCACCACGCACTGACACCTATCCTCTTCAATTTCTCACTGAGGTGCTTATATTTCCGGTATTGCAACTAGTGTCCTCACTTCAAAATAATATTCTCATTTTCACACAATGATTTCAGTTTGAGTATAAGGATTACTTTTTAACACTCACTCTAAGAACAAATTCACAACTCATTATACATATTGACATAAGCTTGCCCTTATTTTCACTGCTTTAAGTTTGCCATACAACTCTTAGGATAATGATAGGACTTTATTAGCTTGTAACGTAGGCTCAGGGTCAGGTAGGGTATATTTAGGTATACTTTAGTGACTTTTTTCCCTTCTTGGCATATCGGCTAAACGTACCACTTTTTATTGTTTTATTTCGCCCAATCTCTCAGATTCTTTCATCTTGCTATTTTCCCTTCTTTCTTCATTTGTGTAAGTGACTCTTTTTATTTTCTTGCTTGTATTTATTATATATATATATATATATATATATTTCTTTATTTATTTATTTATTTTTTTATTTCACTTTTCTTTCAACTGGTGCTTGAGTCACTTTACTTTTGTTCTTTCTCTCTCTTTGTTCTTTCAACCCCACTTTCTAGAGCATTCCTCATAATAGCGACCCTCAAATCATGGATTTGCCATGAGTCAAAGTACAGAATACCCAAAGTTGGGTCAGAGCCACAAAAATGTTGTTTACTGCATTAGCCACCCTCAACTTATGTTTTTGGCATAAGCTGAGGTGCACATGTCCAAGGAGGGACCAGGGCCAACAAATTATTCCAGAAAAGATCAGTTGGGGTGAAAAAAAAGGTCTATTTTAAGCTCAATTTGGATCAAAGAGGGATTAATTTTATTCGTTTTTTTATTTAGGCTAAAAATTGGGTATACTAACAAGGGCTTATGATCCTTTCCTAATTGTCTATTACAACTTACTTCTAGCAGGACTAACCAGGCAAGTTCTAGCTTAGTACAAATAGTGGACTATTCAAATTTTCCTCACACTCACTTGACATTTCATTACTCTACCAGATTATCAGACACCTAGTTCGAGTCTTAGACTTAGGGTCATGCAGTGGTGTATCTCTATATCATGCTTAGAGACACACATTTATCAATTACTGTGCCTAGCCATGCGTCATTTTCATTACATCAGAATATCATTTTTGTTTTAGCCATCATGCTTCAGAGTAATACTATGTACACAAGATATAGACATGCCTCTTCAACAATAAAACTAATCAGTCTCTTGGGGAAAAAGAACACAGGCAAGAAAACCCCTAAAGAGGATCATTACTTGGGCTACTCAGACTTCACCCTAGCACTCACTTTCTATTCACCCCACCCCCAACAAAAATATATGGAATTATCCCCAATGCATAAAAAAAACTGAAATACGAGAGTGGTAGGTGAAGCAAACCTAGGGCGCAAAGCGCCGACAATCAGCAAGCTGGACACCCTATGTAGTGTCCTATGTAGTATGGACACCCTTAGTGGTGTCCTCATAAGCAACAACACTATCAGTAAAGCCTCCCGCTGTCTCCACATCTATGGAGCTAGATGCCCCAGCAACTGACTTTTCAGCCCTGATCCGACGCGCCTCCTCATCAGCAAGCGAAGCTCTCCTCGCAGTCTCCATCTCACGACACTCCTTCTTCCGTGATCTAGCCTCATCATCCTCTCGACCCTTGCGCCTCTTGGCATGCTCTCGAGAGGGAGGTGGTGGAATCTCAGAAGTGGCGAATAAGGAAGCCATCACTGTGTCCTCAGCAGGCTCTGAAGAAGGGGCTTCAGACTCAGGCACCCTAGCCTCTAGGATCATATCAATATCCGCTCGAAGACTCTCAACCGCAGCTTGAAGGGTCAACACGTCCACCTGAGGGGCTGGCCGGGCTAGCACCCGCAACTCAAAAGCGTCCAAGCGCTGATGAACCTCAGCGATCTTCCGCTCTGTGTGCTGGACCATTTTATGCTCCAAGCGCTCCTCCGCCTCAGCAATAGACCTCTGCATCCAAGGCTGGATGTGATGCAGAAGTGTGGCCATTTGAGCCTCTAGTTTCTGGACCCTAGCAAGACGGACCAGAGCGGAGAAAGGGGCTGAGCGAGAGGAGCTAGGGGCAGTGCTACTACCCAAGATAGACTCGACCGGGGTAGTTGTTTTGAAAGCAGCCTGCGTAGCCGTTCGAGCATGTGCTACCATATCAGCCAAATTTTCACCAAGTGGAGGCAACTATGGACGGGGCCCTCTGCGTGGAGCCAACTCATTGGCCTCATCCCTGATGAGGCCGATATCAACAGTGCCCAGCGGAGTCTTGAGCTGATCAATGTGCCAGATGGGCACACCTGCGGACCTGCATAAGGAAAATATCATGCACGGAAAAGGATAAGTAGTTGTGACCTTAAAAGCCCTCTCGTGCATGACCGCCTGTAGAAGCCAAGCAATGTCCACCTCAAACTCGGCTATCATCGCCATCATCAGAACTGCGTGATTCCATGTGACTATATTTTCAGCAGTCGTGGGGGAAACCAGTGGCGGACAATCAACCATAAGAACTTAGCCGTGAAGGTCAAGTTACCCTTCTTGATGGCTCTTTTCGGCTCCGTTACCCAGTCGGCACCCTCTCCATCAATAGACATGTGCAGGGCCATCCACCTCTTGTTGGTCTCTCTCAGGATGACTCACGCAAGAATTGACCATCTTTTACAATTTGCCACCGGTAGTCGAACTCGGCAGTGAGAGGGGTCCTTTTGGCATCAACATCCTCTCCGTATAGATACCGACGGATGGCGGGCAGGGAGATGTCGACCTGTATGCCGCGTACTCGAACGTTCTCAAGTGGGGCCTGTTTGGCGGGGACAACCCGCCTATCTATCTGTGATCGGGTAGCCACGTAAGAGGTGTAAAAATCTCAGGCCAACTCCTCACTATAGAAGCCTAAAGAATGAGCTGTCCACTCCAGCCGGTGTCTGGTGAAGAGATTGTGGATCTCTGGCATGGTGGGGAGACTTCCCGTAAGGACCCGCCTCTCCAGTGTAAGGGTCTGTGTCATGACGCCTTTATCATTTAGAAACTTGGCGTCTGGATACACTTGGTATTGCCCGTCAACACACCACCGGTTGGGCTGGTCGGCAACTGGGGTGAGAGCACCAGTCGGTGAGCCTGGAGTGGAATCAGGACTGTCAGCCTCATCAGACGAGGCAGACTGTGCAACAGTGGTGGGTGTAGGGACTTCTGCGGACCCGGAGGCTTCCTCCGACCACGAAACTCCTAAGGAACCAGACGCTTCTTCTTCATATGTATCTGACCCAGAAGGTGTGCCGGTCAGTGTGAGCTTCTCATCAGACTAGGAGGCAATGACTATGCCGGACGCCACCTTTTTGGGCGTAGCTCTGGTTGCACGTGCAACTCGTGATAGAGTGGCAGTGCCAGGGTGCACGTACTCGGGATCATGCTCATCATCAGAGCCTATAACCAGTCGGGCAGACGGGGCGGGCGACAGACCTTGAACGCCCACGTGCGTAAACTCGATCTTGATTTGGTGCCATTAGAAATAGTACCTGTAAAGAATCAATATTAGTACTAGAAGGAGCAAAGAATACAAGCAAAAACAACACAAAATAAATATAAGACAAAGCTGTAATGACCTATCTGGAGTAACAGTGAAGCACGACGGACAAGGTAACGACTCATCGTGAGTATGAAGGATCGTCATGGGGTCCGTCATGTCTTACTTAAACTATATTTATGTGGAGTCCCCTGAAGGAAAGTCTCTGACAGTTATGACGAATAAGCGGTACGGATCATCGTGATAATTACGGTCCATCGTGGATGTCCATCGTAGGGCACTTAGAAAAAGTATGGAGACCCTTAGGAGAGCGTTCTCTGGCCGTCATGATGGTTGTGCAGGACGGACCATCGTTGGTATGACGGTACTTCGTAGATGTCCGTCAGAGGACACTTGGAAAAAAAATAGAGACCGGTAGGACAAGGGTCTCGGACAATCATGACGGTTGTGCATGACGGACCTTCATGTTAATGACGGTTCGTCTTAGATGTACGTTAGAGGACACTCAGGAAAAGTTGGAGACCATTAGGAATAGGATCTGTGACAACCAAAATGGTTGTGCCGGACGGACCGTCGTGGGAACGACGGTTCGTCGCATATGTCCGTTGGTGGACACTTAGAGAAAACGAACAGTGGGGTGTTGGAACAGACCCTATGAAGGTCCGTCGTGGGTACGTCGGTCCGTCATCGGGGTCTCGTTCTGTTATTCAGTGACAGAAGTGAGGATGCCACAATCATCCCTTGTGACTCAAATGGAATACTTAGTGTTATCCTACATTATTCTAACCCAAGTACGTAGCAAACTAGCAATGCTAAAGCACCTATTTCTCGGGTTTTAACAAGGCAATTCGAGGATTCTCAACCTAGGTCAGACAAAATTGGATCAAAAAATGAAGACCCACCAAAAAGAAATAGGCTAATACTAATTAAAAAACAAAAATGCAATGTAAATGGGTAGAGATCAGAGACACATACATGAGAAGAGGAGAAAAACTAGCAAGTGAGGCACTTGGTTATCAAGAGTAGAAGTAAAGTAGCAGACTCCAACCAGTAAAAAGGAGATTTCCAGAATTGAGGATTTTGGAGAAGTGATCAGTTTATAGAGAAGAGAGGTAGGAAGTTTGAAGTTTTAAAGTGAGGGAAATGGGAGAAAGAGGGAAGGAAATGGTTGAAATGAAGGGGTGGGGTTTTTTAAATGTTGACATTTTTAAATACCCCAACCGGGTCGGGTCGGGTATGCTGGTTAATGACGCAACGAGTCCCCGACGACGGTCCATCGCAGATGCGACGGTCCGTCATGGGTTCCTTCGAATGTGCCCTAATTTTTAAAATAAATGAAATACATACCTGGCACGACGAATTCATGCGACGGTCCGTCGCATGCGCGACGGTCCGTCGATGTATCCGTCAGTTACTGTTGCAGAGTGATTTTCTGCAGAATTTCCAGGCGATGTGCCTGCAAATTTAAAACCCATTAGTAGAAAATGCTACCATTACTAGAAAGAGAACTATAAGTATTGGGTTGCCTCCCAACCAGCGCCTGATTTAACATCGCGGCACGACTGAATACACTTGATTACTCAGACTTCATCAAGAAGATATTCCTTGATCACTTCATTCGCTGATTCAGCATGCCCAAAATAGATTTTTATTCGTTTTCCATTTACCTTAAACCGCACACCCTCCTTGTTTTCCAACTCAACTTCTCCATGAGGCAATAGTTGGATAACTATGTAAGGGCCAGTCCATTTGGACTTGAGCTTGCCCGGAAACAAGTGTGACCTAGAATTGTATAAAAGTACCAAATCCCCAACCATAAACTCTTATTTTTCAATTTTTAGGTCATGGTACTTTTTCATCTTTTCTTTGTAGGATATAGCAGATACCGATTGGAGCTCACCACTCTGCCTCATGGACCTATAAATGTTCAACGTCGCTTCTTCATTGTTTAACCGAAATTTCATCGGCCCCTTTTCCATATCAACTAAGTCTCTACCCATAGCAAGGAATGACCTCCCAAGAATAATAGACACTTCATAATCGAATTCACAATCAAGAATAACAAAATATACTGGAAATATGAACGACTCCACTTTCACTAGAACATCATGGAGTATCCCTATAGGCCTTTTTACTGTTTGATCGGCCATAAGTAGCCGCATCACAGTGGGCTTTGGATCACCCAAACCCAACTTCTTGTAAATCGAGAGGGGCATGAGATTTATGCTTGCCCTCAAATCACATAATGCTTTCGCAAAATGTAATGACCCTACTGTACAAGGAATAGTGAACGCACCCGGATCTTCTTTATTTTGTACTAGAGATCTTGTAGCAATAGCGCTACAATGCTGCATTCGATCATCATCTTTAAAAGTGACCAATCATTTCTTTGTAACCAGATCTTTCATAAACTTGGCATAACCGGGCATTTGTTCTAGAGCTTCTACCAAAGGGACATTGATAGAAAGCTTCTTCAACATTGTTATAAAATTCCGATATTTACCATCCTCAGTCTTTTTCACTAATCTTTGAGGAAAGGGGTTGGTGGTCTAGGCATGAGAGTTACCTTTGTAGGCACTTCAGCATCTTTTCTAGTGTTATCTTCTACTTCACCACTAACCTCTACCACTTTATCATCATCTTCTATCACCTTTTCCTCATTAGACGGCATAGGTGGGTCAATGGTTTGCTTACCACCCTGAGTAGTGATTGCCATACAGTGTCCATCATTTTTTGGATTTTGGACAGTGTTGCTAGGAAGAGTGCCCGATTTCCGTGTGTTCACAGTCACAGATAATTGGGCCATTTGCAACAGAAGCTGCTTAATCGATATTGCATGTGTATCGACTTTCTGCCCAATACCCGCTAAATCACTCCTTAACTCTTTAATGTGCTCATTATTAGCATCGAACCTCCTCATCATTTTGTGCAACATATCCTCAACTCGCGCCATACTCTCTCCACCATCCCTTGAAGTAACTTCACGATTTTGAGGAGGGACATAGGGCCCATTTGTATCATTTTTGTTACCATAGATTCCCCTGTTGAAGTTTTTGTCGCGGTTGTAGTTTCCATCTTGGACATAATGACCCTCAAAGTTATAGTTACCACAGATCCGACATTGGTTTCCTTGACCTGGGCGACAATTCTCCTGATTTGATAGCATTCTTTTTGGTGGTGGTGGTTTAGACAAGTAGTTAACTGCATTTATCTTTTCTGCACCCCCAGTGAGATGTTTTAATACCAACCCAAGCTCAGTTCTCATCTGAGCCATCTTTTCACGAATCTCATCTGTGGCTGGGTTGTGTGTGGATTGCACTGCGAAGGTACTTCTTCCAGTATCTGACTTCCTAGTACTCCAAGTTTTATTATTCCGAGAAATTTTTTCTAACTTTTTGGCAATCAAGGCATAAGGACACTCACCATAAGAACCACTCACTATAGTATCCAATACTGCTTTATTATTATCATCCTCTCCCCGATAGAAGTATTCCTTCAGTGACTCATCATCTATGCGGTGATTGGGGACACTTCTCAAAAACGAAGTTAATCTATCCCAAGAACTGCTAACTGACTCTCCTGGTAGTGCCACAAAGTTGTTCACTTTGTCTTTGTGATTTAGTTTCTTGGAGACCGGGTAGTAACGTGCTAAGAAAACGTCCCTTAGTTGGTTCCAAGTGAAAATTGAGTTGTAAGGGAGCTAAGTGAACCAAATAGCAGCCTCTCCCGTCAGTGAGAGAGGAAATACTCTTAGCCCTATTACATCCAAATCCAAATCAGGCCTCCCTACACAACTTTTACACACTGCCCTTACCTTAGCTATATGGCATGTGGGTTCTCAGAAGGCAGCCCTGAAAACAAACCTCTAGCAGTGAGCATTTGCATCAGACTACTAGTTACACCAAAGGTGTGTCCTTGTGGTAGAGGGGGAAAGACAAGTGGCCTATCAGAGTCTGCAATATTATCATAGCCTCTGTAGTATTCTTGAGGACGTGGAGCGGGATTTTGTCCCCTTTGTTGATTTTTACCCGGATCATCAAGTAATAACTGACCATGAACTTCAATAGGAGCTGGGATGTTCTTGTTTGGATCATCATCATTAATACCCAAGTTTTGATTCATATTGCGTAGTGTACGCTCTAATTCGTGATCGTAGGAAAACAAGGGTTCTCTTCCTCTCCGTGTATTTGGCATACAAGGAAGATAGTTCTGCAAGAATAAAAAACAATAAAAAAATAAAATTAAGAAAATATCGACTAAACTTTAGTAATAAGTTTAAGTTAATCTAAAATATACTTTCCCCGGCAGCGGCGCCAAAATTTGATACTCTCAAACTTACTTCTCAAAGAAGAAGTAAAGCGGTCGTATCAAGTAAAAAACCCAACTAATGAGGTTGGGATCGTTCCCACGAGGAAAATAGTTCAGACTTAACTTTAATCTATTATTACTATTATTTAGTCAATTATTACCTTAGAAAACAACAGACAATAAAAGGGGGTGGGGGTTATTTCTAAATTAATGAAAATAACTAATTAAATTAAAGTAAACAACTAACAGATTCAAATATTGGAGTTTAATCAATTAATAAAAGTAACTAGGGTTTAAGTGTTCCCCACAGGTTCCTAACTTAATAATTCAAACTATAACAATTCTTTCCTGGTATCTTGCATGCAAAGTGATAAGTTATGTATTTGTAAATCCTTGGTCCGACATCTAGAAAATTTCACTCCGCACCTTGGTCCGGCTACGTGTGTTGCTATACTAACCCTTACCTTTACCTCATATTAAGCATTGCATTCGATATTTGACTAAGTTATTACCTTGTACCAATCGACACTAGCCTATTAGATAGTATACACTAAATCTATGTTGATAATTCTTTTCCTATTATCTACCTCCTTGGTCCGGCAAGTAGCATTAAGGTGAGTTCTAACGTTGGCCATCCGTTAAAAAGACTTCTAAACGAAAAAATTATTAATACATGCAAGACACTAATCTGGAATTGTTATTTTAGTTAGATTTTACCTCAGTATTCACCCATGGTTCCCACAACCCTAGTTATGGATAGTTACCCATAGTCATAATCACAATATTCATATATTTAATATAAGAATTCATGCACTTACTTTGATGAGAAAGAACACAATCCAGAAATTCACTTTATTAATCAACAAAATCACCAACAATCAATTCCAGAAAAAGTGTAACAATTGCTGAAATTAATCCTTCAATACTTGAACAAGAGAACTAAAGATTCTCCAAAAGTCTAACAATCAAAACGTCTAATATCAAAGAGTCTACTAACAAAGAGTCTAACTAACAAAGAGTCTAACAACAAAGAGTCTAACCCCAAAAATGAGGTTTTTCGAACTATTTAGAATAAAAACAAAACCTAATAAAAAAAGGATTCTGATTACTGAAAATCTGTCAAAATGCGGCTGGGTCGACGGATCTCGTGACGGACCGTCGTGGTCACAACGGGCCGTCATGGCCTCCGTCGTCCCATACTTTACAAATTCTTCTGCTGCTCTCTTCATTACCCTCGACGAGCAGGTATGACGGACCGTTCCAAGCACGACGGTCGTCGACAATCTCCGTTCCATAATACTTAAACTTCTTTGAATTTTGATACTGGACTACTTTCTGATCATTGCGACGAACCATCAAGACGGACCGTCACAAGCTCCGTAGGTGGTCTCTTCTGTATTTCACGCTCAAAACTTTCTGCGTTCATCTTTGGACAGATTTCCTGCAAATAAAGAGAAACTTACATAAAAATCAATACAAAAAGGTTTTTGGACACACACTAAATTTAAGGAAAAAACATTAAAAATTCTGTGAAACCACGGTATATCAACACTCTCAACTTAAATTCGTTGTATGTCCTCAAGCGACGCACTATGACTCACTACAAAATCTTTGTACAATAATATCCATATTTTAGCTTTCACAATCATTTGGATATCAATCCCGATCAATCTCATCATGTTTATGCATGTTATCACTATTAGGCTTGAATTATGTGGAATCAAACCATGACACAGACTCACCACGCACTGACACCTATCCTTTTCAATTTCGCACTGAGGTGCTTATATTTCCGGTATTGCAACTAGTGTCCTCACTTCAAAACAACATTCTCATTTTTCACACAACGATTCAGTTTGAGTATAAGGATTACTTTTTAACACTCACTCTTAGAACAAATTCACAGCTCATTCTTACATATTCCCATAAGCTTGCCCTTATTTTCACTGCTTTAAGTTCGCCATACAACTCTTAGGATAATGATAGGACTTTCTTAGCTTGTAACATAGGCTCATGGTCAGGTAGGGTATATTTAGGTATACTTTAGTGACTTTTTGCCCTCCTTGACATATCGGCTAAACATACCACTTTTTATGCCCTCCTTGACATATCGGCTAAACATACCCTAAATTCTCGTCTAGTTTATGAGTATCCAACACATCTCTGATTTTTTTAAAATTAAGAGTCTCATGCTCCTACAACAGTTTAAAACAACTTATTTGACATAAGACTGATCGAGATTGTATATTAAGTTTAGTTAGTCGAGTAAAAAAATATTTGAAGATAATAAATAATTTGAAAACGAATGTTCAGAACAAATACACTATGTCATACAAACCCCAAGGATATGATTTAGTTTGGGAAGCCATCAGGTAATTGGAATTGATGTTATTACTAGGATAATAATTATCAGCCTACTAATTACACAACCTAGCAATTACGGTAACTTATTTGTTCGAAATAGTGTAATTATATGTTTACTCTATGGTTGCACAAGCATAATCACAAGGTTATATTAAATTAAGAATGCAAATTAATTATTCAGAATTAAAAATTTATATTAGACAAATAAGGAGCTTTATAAATGATATTAGATTGAATATTTATGATGTATATTGTCTTGTGAAAATAAATAAAATTGTAAATTGTTGTTAACTAAAATTATAAAAATAATTCATATATATTTTCAATTTGGTGAATTTTAGTTAAATTAATCATAAACACTAAATGTACAAAATTTCTATGAACATTATGAAATGCATGTTTGACAAAAAGATTAGTATTATAAATATTTTGTCATAAAATTATAAAATATTTGACAAAAAGATAATCTATCGAGTCTAACTTAAAAGAAACAGTTTGCAATGTAAATTATCTACTCAACAATTCTAAAATAAATGAAGTGAAAATATAATATCAGTTCTAAGTTCAAAACATAAAATTAAACATAAAACTCTTACGCCAAATTTTAACACAACATATACAAATATGATTTATTTCAAAAAAGGAAAATGTAAGTACATAACCCTATTCAACAAAGAATTCTACTTTAAAGAAAAAGATTGAGGATAACAAAGAAATGAAATATAAATATTAAAAAAATATATTTAGAAATATTAGAATAATAAAAATAAAAAATAATTTAAAATATATAAAAATAAAAATACATTAAAATGAAAAATAATAAATAAATAAATAACAATATTTTAAAAAGTAATCAATTTGTAATTACATCATGTAATTACCAACGATTCACAAGCCTCCTATGAATTGGAGAGTGTAATTAGACTATGAAAATGATACATAGTTATCTGTTGACCAGGTAATTATACTCAATTACATCATATTTAATTTTTGGGATAATGCATAAGTATCCCCTATACTATGGTCGAAATATTAATGATACACCTAAGCTAAACTAAGGTCCTATCCCCCATCAAAAACTCATTTCTTAAATATATTTTTGGGCACCTTTTGTGTTGATGTGATACCTTTTGTAACAACCCATTCAGTCGTTTTGAGCACTACAACTTTTTTCCTTTTATAAAGTACTTTTCGATAAATTTAAATTGTTGTTTTGAACTATTCATAATTACAGTTATAAATTAGTGGAGTAGTTTTAAATAATTTAATTAGTTGATGATTAAAGAGAAAGACATTAAAATAATTAGTGGACCAATTTTAACATTTTTATAATTGGTTTTCAAAAACAATTAGGTTAATAACTTCTTTGGAGAAAAGAATAAAATTTAGAAGAGAGGCGCACGATGTAGAAGAAAATCAAATCGAGAAGAGCAGTTATCTGAAAGAGCCGACGAAACTGTCTTTTAATTGGTACAGTACTTCTTTGTTAACTGAGGATGCTTTTATGTTGAAAGAATTTTCTACTTTTGTAGTATATAAAGAATAGTGATAGTTGTATATATTCTAGGAGACCGGTAAATAACAGCAATATACTACATTTATAATGGGATAATTGGACAAATTTTGAGTGAAAATCATAGCGTAATGATGACTTGTAATATGGTGTTGTTTGGTTTAATGTATGTTAATATAATATGGGTAGTTTCTGCTATTATACATGTAGACTGAAAAGTTGTAGTTTGTTACTAAGAATCACAATTATTAGTATAAAATAGGTAGGATGCATTATTATATATTTATATGATATTGAGGTGTAGAAGAAAGAAGAAAATTGGTTATTGAAAATAATTTTTAGTTGACATATATAATTGATTAGAGTTGTAGTTAGGAAGATGCTGATTGGTTTGAAGAATAAAGTTAAATGATGATTGGAGAGTTGAAACAATCATCAACACTCATCAACTGGAGTGTTGTTTGCAATTGTTAATCATTTTGCACGTCAAGGATTTATTCGGGTTCATGACTTTGCTAGCCTGCCACTGAATTTGGGTTCATGATTTTGCTAGCCTGCCACTGATTTCGTAATCAGTGGCGTAATTTTTATATTATAATTTTGTTATGATATAATAAATAAAAATTGTTGATATATGTAATTAAATATTAGGTGTATTATATGATATGATTACTATTAAAATTGTGCTAATTGGATGAATTAAGCTTGCCCTTAGGTTTGAACTTTAGGAAATTGATGATAGAACCAGGGAGTTGTTGGGTCTAGGCTAGACATAGAATAATATGAATGGTTATAGGCTTGTTAACTTACAAATTAAGAATATATATTTGATTAGATTGGAAAGGTTCGGAAGCATTAAGGAAAAGTAAAACATTGGAGAAGTAGTTTCTTGACTTCGGTTCTTCGGTGGAGGTAAGTTATGGTTTAATTCTATTTGATAGATAAACTCTCAAAAGCGATTGATATGTATTGAGTGATATTGTGATGTTTCCTATGTAGTTGATTGTGTGGTTGTATATCTTGGTTGTGTGGTTTGTGGTTGGCCTAAAATTATGAGACCGGTGAATTCATAATCTTGAACCCTCTCGATCGAAATGACGCCTTAAATAAGGTTTGATGAAATAAATTGATAAGATAATTGGATCAGAGTGTCACTTTTGACACAGTATTATTGGATCAAAGTGTCATGATCCGACACAATATTATGGGATCAGAGTGTCATATTCTGACGCGGTATAGGGGATCGGATTGGCATGTTCGGACACGATAATATGAAAGGAAAGAGATCTTAAATTAACGTAATATACTTAATCTCAATAACCCATTATCTAATTGAGTATGGTGAAGAGGCATGAGTCCTCATAGGTGTGCTTGATATTGTGATTTATTGTGTACCTACTATGGTGTCGTTGTCACTGATTTATGTTGTTTGTTGCGTGCCACCTGCTAAGTATTGAGTTAATTTTATATTATTATTTAATATATATTGGAATCTTTTTTGGGTTGGCCGATGATACCTACTTAGTACGTGTTCTTTGTACTGATCCCTACTTGCATTTTCTTCGTTTTCTTTTGTGAAGTGCAGCAAGTATACCATCGACTAGCCATTCTCCAAGGCATTAGAGATTAGGGTGAGCTATTATTTCTAGCTCGTGCTAGATTTTCTCATTTAAGTTATGATGTCCTTAAATTTCAGACATGGTGATACGCTCAAACTTACTTCTCAAATAAGAAGTAAAGCGGTCGTATAAAGCAAAGAATCCAACTAATGAGGTTGGGATCGTTCCCACGAGGAAAATAGTTCAGACTTAACTTTAATCTATTATTACTATTATTTAGTCAATTATTTCATTTGAAAACAACAGACAGTAAAAGGGAGTTTTTTATTTCTAAATTAATGAAAATAGCTAACTAAATTAAAGGAAACAACTAACAGATTCAAATATTGGAGTTTAATCAATTAATAAAAGTAACTAGGGTTTAAGTGTTTTCCACAGGTTCCTAACTTGATAATTCTAACTATAACAATTCTTTCCTAGTATCTTGCAAGCAAAGTGAAAAGTTATGTATTTCTAAATCCGTGGTCTGGCATCTAAAAAATTTCACTCCGCACTGTGGTCCGACTACGTGTGTTGCTATACTAACCCTTACCTTTACCTCATATTAAGCATTGCATTCAATATTTGACTAAGTTATTACCTTGTACCAATCGACACTAGCCTATTAGATAGTATACATTAAATCTATGTTGATAATTATTTCCCTATTATCTACCTCTTTGGTCCGGAAAGTAGCATTAAGGCGAGTTCTAACGTCGGCCATCCGTTAAAAAGACTTCTAAATGAAAAAATTATCAATACATGCAAGACACTAATCTAGAAATGTTATTTTAGTTAGATTTTACCTCATTATTCACCCATGGTTCCCACAACCCTAGTTATGGAGTTTAGTTACCCATAGTCATAATCACAATATTCATATATTTAATATAAGAATTCATGCACTTTTTTTGATGAGAAAGAATAAAATCCAGAAATTCACTTGATTAATCAACAAAATCACCAACAATCAATTACAAAAAAAGTGTAACAATTGCTTAAATTAATCCTTCATTACTTGAACAAGAGAACTAAAGATTCTCCAAAAGTCTAACAATCAAAATGTCTAATATCAAAGAGTCTACTAACAAAGAGTCTAACTAACAAAGAGTCTAACAACAAAGAGTCTAACCCCAAAAATGAGGTTTTTTGAACTATTTATAATAAAAACAAAATCTAATAAAAGAAGGATTCTAATTACTGAAAATCTATCAAAACGCGGCTGGGTCAACGGACCTCGTGACGGACCGTCGTGGTCACAATGAGACATCATGGTATCCGTCGTCCCATACTTCACAAATTCTTCTGTTTCTCTCTTCATTATCCTCGACGAACAGGTATGAAGGACCGTTGCAAGAACGACTGTCCGTAGAGGGTCTCAGTTCCATAATACTCAAACTTCTTGGAATTCGGGTACTTGGACTACTCTCTGATCATTGCGACGAACCAGGAGGACGGACCATCACAAGCTCCGTAGGTGGTCTGTTCTGCATTTCTCGCTCAGAACTTTCCGCGTTCATCTTTGGACAAATTTCCTGCAAATAAAGAGAAACTTAATAAAAATCAATACAAAAAGGCTTTTGGACACACACTAAATTTAAGTAAAAAGCATTAAAAATACCAGGAAACCACGGTATATCACATGGACAATCTGATTTACTTATTTCAGTATTCTTAATATTCTTAGACGTAGTATTTGGAGATTAGATGTCCTTATGTGATGACTTTAAGGTTTAGGAAAATGATACATTAATAAGTTTTGGAGCTTCCGTATTATTTTTGTTTGAATTATTGATATACATTGGGATTTAGATTCCTTGGTTCTCCCACCTAGGAGGCTAAGTGTAGATTCCACTCATGACTCGGTTTGGGTCGTGACACTTTCAACCACTCAAGTTGGCTGTGGTTGTATGCACTCGCCCGCCACATGTGTAAATATAATTATTTTTGATTAAATTTATTTTTAACAATAATATAAAAAATATTTTGATTTTTAAAAATATATTCTTCCTTCCTTTATCTTGTATTTAAATGAAGTTAATACCCATTCTTTTACCATGTATTAGAACTTTTTTTATTTTACCTACATTCATTATTTTTTCTCTTTTATTTTTCTATGATTTTATATTCTTTGTCTTTCATTTTGATTTGAGTTCAAATTTAATTCCAAATGTCTTTTATTGAAAATAAGTAATTTTAAACGGATATCAAATTAAGTGAAAAGATAAAATAAAACATAAAAAAAATAAAACGTTAAAACAAAGGACATTTTAAAATAATTTTTAAAAGACACAAAACTTTTCTACAATAATTAAAATTTAAAAAGATAATAAATCAATTTTAAAAAAATTTAAAGTGAAACAAAATTAAAATAAATATTTTACGAAGAAACAAATAAAAGTAATTAAAAATATATAGAAGTTTTAAATCAATAAATATGTGTACTAACTTATTACTCCCTTTGTCCACTTTTTTTAGTCATGTTGCGCTTTTCGAAAGTCAATTTGTCTAGCATTAAAGTTAAATTAGATTATGTTAATTTCTTTTTTTTAAAAAAAATTAGATATTCAAAAACTATAAGAAAAGTACAATAAATTGCATATTTTTCATATCAATATGATAAAAATATACATCGTACAATATCAAGTTCTTATAGTTTAAATCTAAAAAAAAGAAACAATGACAATTAATTATGGACGAAGGGAGTATAATATTAAAAATTAAAAAATGGCATGTGTCCAATGTGTGCACCCATCACTTGTCTTTCAAGAGAGTATGCACACTTTATATATCCTGTCAACGTATGTAGTGTATTTATTTTATTTTAAATTAGTTTAGAACTAATAGACTTCACTAAGTTTAGATATATTTCTAAAATTTTGATGATAATCTAAAAATACTTGTATCTTGTTCCTTAGTTATCATGACGATCCTAAAAGACATCTCGCGTGGAATCTTGACCTATCTTCATTCTGATTGTTTTGGGCTCAAATTTGAAGCCCATTCAAAATCTATAAGAACACCATTTACGATGAACAAAGAAACACACAAAACCCTAATTTGCGGCATGTTTATGCCTCAACCATTTAGCCATCATTGTTTTCTTTTTCCCAATTCTATTACTTTAACCTTTTTATTTGTTGTGAATGTCAGAAACTTTATCCTGAATTACAAGAACCAGGTTGTTGTAATTCTGTCGCAACACAATAAAATAAAAAAATGTCTGTTATAGTTGTAATATTTCATTTTAATTGAATAGTTAATTTTCAAGCAACAAGAAAAAATTCCCATTTTTTATAAGATTTATCGTGGAAACCTTCCTAACTCAAGGAAGGGAAAAATCACACCAAAACTTTATATTATTTCAATATTTACAACTCAGTTAATCAGTGAATATAAATTTAAACTTCTACCCTTTTCGATTAACTATAATCCAAAACTCTTTGCTCACCAAGAAGTCAAACTCGCTTCTTGTTTACAAAACCTCTCAACTCTTCTTAACTCTAACCATCCAAGAAGTCAAACTCACTTCTTGTTTACAATTCTCACAACCTCTCTCCCAAGAAGTCAAAACCACTTCATGTTAAAATTCTCTCAATACTCTATTCCCAAGAAGTCAAACCCACTTCTTCTTACACAATTTAGGAATTATTACAAATCAATCATAAACCTAGAAAAAAAATCAACAAAGACTAATAACCCTAGACTTTAGTTGATCAAACTTCAACATTCAATAGTTCAGAGTGGAATGAATTTTGTTAACGTGGTCCTTACGTTGCTGTGACGAAGCTCTGCGATTTTCCTCCAATAACTTCTGCTCTCAAGATGATATATTTTGCAAATATACAATAGCTATCGATCTGGCTTTACTGGAAAAATTCTCTTGATTTTTGTTATTGCAAAGAAACTTTTTTGCTTCAACTTCTTGATCCTTTTGTAGAGTTTGATTTGTCTTCAACTTCTACAAGGAAAGAATTACAAATCCTTTTCCTTCTTGAATTTGTCTATATTTTTCTTTCCTTATTTGACTTGAATTGTAACTTCTTTATTTCTTTCCTCATTTGACTTGAAGTGCTACTTTTTTTTATTTCTTTCCTTCTTTATTTCCTTCTTTTCCTTCTTTATTTCTGCACTTTTTTTCTTTACTGAAATCTCTCATACTTGTACTTGTCATCTGCAGATAAAGTACACATACGACAATAAGTAGTGAAACATGCCTTCACTTTATCAATCATCAAAACTACTTTATATGTTCTCCTACTTCCCAAAATTTTCTCCCTTTTTGATGATGATAAACAATGATTTGTTACATATCAAGACTCTTTGTTAGTCATCAAAACTACAACTCTTTGTCATCCATCATAACTACAAACTTCATGTTTTCTCATCCCCAAAAATTTTTTCCCTATTTTTGATGATGACAAATTATACATATTATGTCTATCCAAATTATATAATTTCCCCCTTTTGGCATCATTGAAAATGAATAACCAAAAAAACTCGATTAACATTCAATGAGTGCAATATCATTTTAACTCATGGCCACTTGGGCGACACTTTATAGTACACTTCTGCTAAAAATATAGTAAGTTAATATAAGAATATTAGACATCTTAAACTCACACACAATCAAGATCTTCAATGAGAAAATAAATAAATAAATATGTACTAGTTTAAGACCTTAGAGCCCTAAATCAAAAGCATATGATATCATAAGTATGAGAAAAACATAAGTACATAAACGAGTCAGAGAGTCCAAAAAATTGAGGATAAGGATTGGGAAAATGTTTGCTAAAGTGAGGAAGAAAGGGATGTTTACTGCCATTAATAATTTTTTTCAGTATGCCTATTGTGCACCAACTCCTTCGTTCTGATCAGTTTTATTAGAATGTTCATCAAGAGAAACATGAGGTACATCATCAATTTTTTTAACTCTACTCCATAACATTTTCATTCCTCCATGAATTTTTTTAATATCCTTTTTCTTGATGACATTTTGAAGGAGTACCAAGTACAAGTAAGAGATTCACCACATTTTGGTGCGCAAAGAGATATGTTTACCAATAATGAAAGAAAGCAACAATTTATTTCTATGAGAATTGTTTCCCCTAAGACATAGACAGGTTATACGCTTGGAATGGATGAAATATCAATTTGGAGTGTGTGAACTTAGTTCAGAAGTGAGAGGTCAAGCAAAGTTCCCCCTAAAATAAAGCATGAGTGGATTGAAGACTAAGGCTTTCATAATTAGAACGATTTGTGATTGAATGATGCTTATTGTCAAAGAGGGTTCTTGGTGTTTTTATGAGATTTGAATTTTTGATGATCAACCAGGTTCACTAGTGCTTATGTTTGAACCAAACTCAGGAAATTCATGCATTGAAAAAGGATGGTACATACTTGAATATTACAGATAAACCAGTTTCCCCCTTTAGCAAAAGGGTTGAGATAATATCTGCAAACCTTCTAAACATTATTAAAGATGTGCGTGGAGTGTGTACCTATCATAGTACGAGACTGAGTTAGCAGATATTCATTGTATAACTACAACAAGCATAAGATTGCTAGTTTACAAGCCAATTGTTAAAGGAAATCACAATAATGCATCAACTTATTTTGATAAGCTAGGCTTTGGCTGATTTTTCTCAAGTTTTTCATATTTAAGGCCTTCATGAGTATGTCTCATTGTCATATTCCCCCAGATAAAATGAATCTCAAGGCGAGTCACAGAGAACCAACCCTTGTAAACTTTCAATAACTTCAAATGAATAACAAGGACCAGGTTCACACAACGAAGTTCCCCTTGAAGGTGTACCATAGTCTAACTATCCTGATTGATCTATTATTCCCCCCATATCCAAGACCATAGGTTAGTACAATAATTCATCTTTCAGGTGCATCAATGATTGTTAGATGTGAACCAGGTTCATATGCAATGTTTCCTAAATTTGCATCATCAAAGATGTTTGATATCATGTCACTTTCTTCAACTTATTTATTTATTTTACTTGTATTTTTCGCGTTTCTCATCCTTTCAAAGGAGTAAACTGCCGCCTTGAAAATCAAAGAGCGAGAGGAAATTTTCTATCATTTTTAGCACATGTTTGGAGCATGCACTATTCATGTACTAAGTTGATCTTTTCCCTATCACCTTCACCTGGAACACTAGTCAAAGATTAGTCTTGGGAACCCAGATTAGCTTGGTCCCCTTTATGTGAGTAAAAGGATCAATAAGATTTCTTCTAGCCCACAAAGGCAGATAAGAATACTTTTTATCATGATCATTTTTATTTGGAACCAGATTCTTAGCTATATCAGCCTTTTCCTTTTTGGTGAACCTAACATTATTCTGAAAAGCATCAAATAGAGTTTTACATTGATGCTTTAAATGCCCTGAATTTCCACAATGAGTGCATACACTTTTAGACATGTGAATGGTGTGTGCTACAATATTATTTTGTTTTCTAAAAGCTATCCCACTTTGACTAGTGGTTTTTCTTTCTTGAATCTGAGTTAAAATTTAAGAGGACCTGTTCCATCTAAGATTTCGATCCAAATCAAGTTTTGTATGATCAAAGTTTTCTTGTAGCAACCTATTTTTTTGTATTTAAGGCCTGACAATGTATGGTTAACAATTTTTTTTCTAGAGCAAACTGAAGTTCATTAGAAGAGTTTATTCCCTTGTGACTTAATTCTGAGATTTTAATCTGTTCTTTTAATTTATTTTATAGACAATGATTGTGTTTCTCAAGATTTTCATTTTCTACTCTGAAAGATACATAGTTTTCCATTGTTTGTTCTCTTTCAGAACTGGTTGACTGATATGCATCTATATGAGTACTCAATAGGGACTCTAGTTCTTTTTTTTATAATATGAATCAGTATTAACTTTAATGTGATGAAAACTTACCTTGCTTTGTTTGTCATCTTCTTCATCATCTTCAGAATCTGTTTCAGCAATGAGTGCAATAAAATCATATTTATTTGATTGTTCTATTGCAAGTAGATATTGATTTTCGAACCCTCCATCCTAGATTCTTCTTCTGATATGTCCCCCATAGCGGTAAAGTCCCTTTTCATTGAAAGATCAACTTCTTGATTGGTTATTCATCTGTTTTTGGGAATGTACTTATCATTCTTGATTTCCTTTTGTTTCTCGGAACTATTCCTCTTTTTCTCTAGAGCTTTTAATGGACAAAACTTGACAAAGTGATCCGGACTTCCGTACTTGTGACATACTTGATCTGTTGGACTTTCAGTGATTGTTTGAGAGTTCCTTCCGTGGAACACTTTTCCCTATTTTAACATTCTTGAGAACCTTTTGGTCATTAACGCAATGTTTTCGTCCTCAAACTCTTCTGGTGTTATGCTTGTAAGAACCAGGTTCTTCTCCTTTCTTTTGCCTACAATTTCTTTTTCTTGTTTTTTCTTGAGTTCATAGGTCATGAGATTTCCGATGAGTTCACCCATATCTAACTTATCTAGGTCAAGTGCTTCAGTAATGACTTCTATTTTGCATTCCCAAGATTCTGGAAGAACACTCAAAAGTTTTCTGACTGCCTTCCTATTAGAAATTATTTCACCTAGTGAGTATATTTCATTAATGATAGTACTGAACCTAGTGTGCATCGCTTGGATTGTTTCACCTTCTGCCATTCGAAATAGTTCATATTGTCTGTTCAAGTTATCTATTTTTGACTTATTTACTTGAGTTGTTTCTTCATGCGCAGTTTACAAAGTATCCCATATTGCTTTGCATCTTTACATGATAATATTCTATTTTATTCAGCTGTACCTATTTCACAAATCAAAGATTGTTTTGGATTTAGCATTATTTTGAATTGCAAGTTTATCTATAACATTCCATTCTTTCCGATCCTTTGGTACTGGAGTGGTTCCATCAGTTCCATTCTTCATGGCTATGGTTAGACTGTCAAACACGACTCCCCATAGGTCTGGATTTCTCCTAGTAAGTGATCCATCATGCGATTCTTCCACCATCGATAATACTCTCGATTAAACAGTAGTGGTCGAGTTTGAGAAGCTCCTTCCTATAGTGTAGGTGGTGAAGCCATTGATCCTTTTAAAGATGTTAGTCTTTTAATGAAAAGACTTGCTCTGGTACCAACTAAAGAAACCTTATCCTGAATTACAAGAACCAGGTTCTTGTAATTCTTTCGTAACACAATAAAACAAAGATTTATCGTGGAAACCTTCCAAACTCAAGGAAGGGAAAAACCACACCGAAGTTTTATAATAATTCAAGATTTACAACTCCGTTAATCAGTGAATCTAAATTTAAACTTCTACCCTTTTCAATTAACTATAATCCAAAACTATCCACTCACCAAGAAGTCAAACTCGCTTCTTGTTTACAAAACCTCTCAACTATTGTTAACTCTAACCACCCAAGAAGTCAAACCCACTCCTTCTTTACAATTCTCACAACCTCTCTCTCAAGAAGTCAAACCAACTTTTTGTTACAATTCTCTCAAGACTCTACTCCCAAGAAGTCAAATTCAGTTCTTGTTACACAATCTAGGAATTATTGCAACTCAATAATAAACCTCGAACAAATTAACAAAGACTAATAACCCTAGACTTTAATTGATCAGACTTCAACATTCAATAGTTCAGAGTGAAAATTTTTTTGTGAACCTAGTCCTTACGTTGCTGTGATGAAGCTCTGTGATTTTTCTCCAATAACTATTACTCTCAAGATGATATATTTCGCGAATATGCAATATCTATCAATCTGGCTTTGCTGGAAAAGTACTCTCGATTTTTGTTATTGCAAAGATACTTTTTTTCCTTCAACTTCTTGATCTTTTTGTAGAGTTTAATTTGTCTTCAACTACTACAAGGAAAATAATTACAAATCCTTTTCCTTCTTGAATTTTTCTATGTTTTTCTTTCCTTATTTGACTTGAATTGTAACTTCTTTATTTCTTTCCTTATTTGACTTGAATTTCTATTTTTTAACTTGTTTTCTTCTTTATTTCTTTCCATATTCGTTTCCTTCTTTTCCTTCTTTATTTTTGTACTTTTTCTTCTTTGCCGCAATCTCTCATACTTGTACATGTCATCTGCAGTTAAAGTACACATACGACAACAAGTAATGAACCATACCCACTTTATCAATCGTCAAAACTACTTTATATGTTCTCTCACTTCCGAACAGTTGATTAATTGTTAGGTGCAAAGATGATGGCGCTTTTCTATTTCTGACACCTCTTGTATGAGAAGAGCTTTCAAAAGGTTCTTTCCTTGGGAACATTAAGCAAAAATCTGAACCCCCTCAAAAATTGCATCTCTATTATATTTTTCAATTTCAAATCCCAGAACATATAATTTTTAATGCTTTTTTTCCTTTGATGTTTTGCTTTTGTAAATTTTTGAGTAGAAATTCAGGCAGCCCCTTTTCGATAATCGATGGAAAGAGAGGTGTTAATTAGCTCATAAAATGAATTCGTTTTACGCTCTTAGATTCACCGAAATATACTTGCATCTTTAAAGCTGGTCTAGTAATGTTAAGCACAATTTCGATAATTGCTTTTATTAGCATAATATATTCCAGATTAATTATAATATATGTTATTATATGATTGCTTAGATTATGGATTTGATGAATATTTTAATGTATTTTCTCATCTTGTGGGAAAATCCAAGCCATATATAATCAATATATTTTAGTTTCAATTGTTTTGTAATTTTTGAATATGAATATATCTAATTTGTTATGTTGCAGAGGAAAATCTTAAGTAAAATATTGTGATCCTTATACTTGTAATATAATTATTTATGTTTTGTGCATCTTTAGTGTTTGTTGAAATGCATACATGATATACTGATTACCATCGATGTTTATATATAATGATCGTTGTTTATGAGTCGATGCGATATGTATATTCTATTTTTGCTTCATAATTTGTCAACCGTGCTAGGATGATTGATAGTATTTGACATCCTAGAGAGGACGGTGTCACCAAGAGTCAGTCCAATGGCCGGGGTCGAGATTATGCACCCACAAATATCAGTGTTGACTAGCGCATGTAGCAATTCAAAGAACATATAGTGCTAGCAGATATAGTTCCAATCAAACTAGTCATGGTGAACATAGTAGTGGTTATACAAGGAGGACATACAACCCCTTTTGGTTATTTTTATCCTTGAAATTTCTATGTTTGTGATGAGTTTGGTCACAAGTCAAGGTATTGCCCAAACGTGCTCCTTCTAGTGTTTATTTTGAGATTTTTTCAGTGCTATACCATCTCAGTAGTTCATAGAGTGCTAGATGTTCTACGAAGGGTAGATCTTGAGGTAGTGATCATGGTGGTTCTTAGGCTAGTGGCTAAGTTATACTTAGACAGATCTCTCAAATGCAATAGTCTCACTACAGTGTTACTTGATCCCCGCTTACATTGATTCTGTGTGTGACTTCCCTTGTAGTAAATACTAGGGGTTATTTGGTATAAATATTAATAATGCATGTATTAATAATGTAGGGATCAATAATACATGGATTAGTAATACAAGATATATGATTAATTAATTGTTTGGTCCTTTCCAGCCCATCTAATCTTGTCTTGGGAATAAAAGTCTTTAAAATATTTCTTTGTATTTATATCAGTGAATTATTATTATATTATATAATTGGTAAAGTAGTTAGTTGCGAACAATATTAATTTTTGGTGACCTTCTAACTAAATAGAAGAAAAGCAATTTTGTTGCTATATTTCTATTTTCTCCCTTGAACTAATTGAGGGTAAATAATTGTTATCTTGATATATTAATCCCTCACGAAACACCAATATTCAATTTTAAAAGGATAGAATTGTCTACTTTTAAAATCGAAAAGATGGTAAACAATAATAAAATTGAATAAACCATTTATATTTAGAAATAAAAATTGGAAGTTGTAATTTTGATATCTATGCAATTATATAAATTGTTCAAAACATAAATGATTAGAAAATCACATATATCAACAAATAATACAGTCAATTATGTTCACAAACCTCATGTGGTCATATATTTGCCTTTAAAATTGGTAAATGTAAACAACTCACATTAAAATATTCTATTGACTGTATTGGATTAATTTAGCAGCAACCGACTTTCTAAATAGGGAAAATGCACAAGTATCCCCTCAATCTATGCCGAAAATCTCAGAGACACACTTATACTATACTAAGGTCCTATTATCCCCCTGAACTTATTTTATAATTAATTTTCTACCCCTTTTCGACTTACATGGCACTAGCCTGAAAAAAAAGTTAACCAACATTGGGCCCACAAGATAGTGCCACCTAGGCTAAAAAAGGGTAGAAAATTATTAATAAAATAAGTTCAGGGGGGGTAATAGGACCTTAGTATAGTATAAGTGTGTCTCTGGGATTTCCGGCATAGATTGAGGGGGTACTTGTGCATTATCCCTTTTAAATAATAAAACTTGTTAGTTAATTTATTTAGATAAATTTTCCAGTACAAATATAAAATATAAATATCAAAAAAATAAACAAAATAATTATAATGATTTTAGGGGTATTTTTGTTTTACATAAATTAATCCCATGGTATTAAATTCTATGTATAACCAATACCACTAAACTAAAGATATTAGTTATATATCCTATAATATCATGTAGAGTGTATAACTAGTACATGGATTAGTACATGTATTAGTTATATATAGGCAAAAATCACCGACCAAACATAGTACTAAAGAGTATTATATGTAGTGCTTAGACTATGTCTCGTAATAATCCCTACAAAACGACCCCTCAGTGTCTCTACTCCAGTAGATGATTCTATTGTGATGCATCACGTGTACCGGGGTGTGTTATGACATTATCAGGTAGTGAGGCTTGGACAAACTTTATTTTATTAGATATGATTGAATTTGATGTGATCTTGAGTAAGAACTAGTTATCTCCCTATCATGTGATTTTAGATTATTTTGCTAAGACCATGCCCTTAGCTTCTCTCAATTTACCAAGATTAGAGTCGAAGGGTTCTCCGAGTAAGTGTCGAAATAGAGTGATATCATTTCGATGTGCTCGTCACATGATGGAAAACACTTGCTTATCATATTTAATTCATGTTCGTGATCTTACCAAGGTCCGTATTTTTTAGAGACGACGAGGGTGGTAAGAGAGTTTGTTAGCGTGTTTATTATAGATTTATCAGGTGTTCATCAGAAACGTGATATTTACTTTGTGATTGATTTAGATCTGAGCATCAAGACCATTTCAATTTCTTCTTATCTCATGGATCTAAGCAAGTTAGAGGAGTTCAAAGAGCATAGAGGATTTGTTGAAGAAAGGGCTCCTTTGACCTACTGTTTCTCCGTGGGGCGTAGTGATTTAGTTTGTGAAGAAGAAAAATGATACTATGCATATGTGTATTGACTTCCATCAATTAAACAAAGTTATGATCAAGAATGACTACATTGTTCATTGCATTAATTATTTATTTGATCAACTTCATGGTGCATCTGTTTTTCCCAACACTACTTGGGGTTGGGTTACCATCAGTTGAAGGTTTAAGATTTAGATCTTCGAAGACAACTTTCAAGACTTGTTACAAGAATCATGAGTTTATGTTCATATCTTTTCTGTTGACTAATGCCCCAGTTTTATTGAGTTGATGAAATGGTTGTTAAGACATTCTTTGAATTCCTTCATCATTGTATTTATTGATGTCATATTGGTTTACTATAAGAATGAGGGTGGTAATATTTTTCACTTAAGGACCGTGCTTCAAAAGTTGAGAGAGAAGAAGCTACATGCAAAGATTTTTAAATATGAGTTTTGGCTTGAGTCTGTGGGTTTCTTCGGTTATGTAGTGACTAAGGAGGGTATTATGTTTCATCCGGCTAAGGTTGCAGCAGTTCATGATTTAGTGAGACCCGCTTTCGCTGTCAAGATTCGGAGTTCTATTGGATTAGTAGGTTATTATCACCGATTCATTCAAAGCTTCTCTTCCACTGTAGTCCCATTGACTAAGTTTACTTTGAAAACCGTTGGTTTTTAGTGGATATATGAGTACGAGGCTAGCTATCCGTAACACCTTGCTATGTCAAAGAACTAGAAGGAACTAGAATTAGAAAGAAACCGTTTTGGACATAATAAAATTGGAAAGTTTGACAAAGTTAAGATAAGTATGAGTTTTGGGTAAACTTCAAACGACCATAACGCCTAAATTAGGATGATTAGGTGTGCTACAAGAAACCTTAGAAAACATCTATGAATCATCTTTCTAACATTGCTGAGTTTTCTAAATTTTCAGTTCGTATGAGGGAGATATGCCCATTCGAAGTTGGGATATATAAATAAGGAAGGTTAATATAGGATTAAGGAGGGGAATTTTGGTGTTTTCATTAAACAATTAATTAATCCATTTTTAGTATATTATTTGGGGTCTTAACTGAGTTAGTTAAGTTTATGCAATTAATATTTATGCTAGGTCTTTGAGAGAAGAGAGAAGAGAGAAGAGGAGAAAAGTCAAGGAATCTTTTTGAGATTTCTTGCAGAATCAAAATCGTTTTGCCAAGGATTGATCCCTAAAGAGGTATGTGAGACTTTCATAGTGTTGAGTTCGTTCACCCAGTGTCAATCATGTTTAGCTCAGTGAAGTTCATTCTAGAAAGTTGTAAGTTGTTGATTTTGAATTGTTTTCTTGAATATTGGCTTTCATTCTTGAGTTAAGTTCGAATTTTTGAGTTCTTGAGAAAATCGTATCGATTTTAGAGTTGTTTATGAATAGATTCTTGTGTACATTAACTAAAAATCCGAATCTAAAGAGAATTTGAGAAAAGAACAAATCTGGGGTTAGAAAACGAAGAAGAAAAAAGTTGGGAAAATAAAGGTACCAGGTTCCTCAGGATGTGAATTTTTTCTCCATGTCCAGAAGCGGTCACAGACCCTTCTGGCTCAAATTTTCTTTCGCAACCAAATACTTAAATGCATCTCTGCATTGCATAGTTGCTTCTAGACAATGATTTCTTGATCGTTTCTCATGTTTAACTATCTAAAAACACTCCTAAGAATTATCAAATTTTTCCTATCAAAAATAACAAATTCTTGAATCCATAAATTCAAATTCAAGGAAAGTTAAGAGTCAATTCTGGAGATTTCTTAGAGTCCTTTAAAAAAGTCTTTTGCAAACACTTTAAAATTGGTTTAAGACTTGAGTTTTGAGTTAATTAAGAGTAAGAAATGAAGTTCATTTCTTCAAAAAGAGTATATGAGAACTAAGTATTTGCAAATAACAATTGTTTTCACATTTAAACAAGAGAGGAAACACCAAATTTCAAGAGAGACTTTGAGCTAGTTTTTGAGTAATTATCTCAAACCACAGAAAGAGTTTATGTTTTTAAACATATAAATTGAGTATTTTAAGAGTAGTATTGAGCATGAATGTGGGGACACGTTCATAAAAACTCAATGTCTCTATAAACTATGTAGTCAAATGGGTAGAAAGAATCATACCTTTTAGATGATTACTTAGTGCTTTTAGTGCAAACTAGTGGATCCACTTAGTTGAGGCATTTTATATCCCGACAAATTATAGGATAGTTTTGGCGGTGTGGGCTAGACGTTGTATCATTACATACTTCATAGTGATGATTTCCGGTTAAAGAATCTCCCACAGAATTATATTAGTTTACTATATGATTAAATTTGAGTTTCTATTTACTGTTTAAATGCTTTATATAAACTGCACCTTTATTGTTGTTTATTTCTGCATTAAGTGGTGTATCCATGAGTTGAGTAAAACTGAGGGAAGTGTTTCTTTCAGAATTCGTTTCAAGCTAATGTCATGTTTAGTTTTTCCCTCGCATTCTCTTATAATAAGCTAATGTCATGTTTAGTTTTCCCCTTGCATTCTCTTACATTTAATTTACTGATGTAATCTGACTTGCATCGTTTTATGATGAAGATACGAGAAATTAGGATCAACATCCAGCGCCTCGTTGATCTAGTTGAGCACTCAGAGTCAGTTGTTGAGCTTTCTCGCTTTTCGGAGGTGTAATGACCCGAAATGTCATTTTTGGAAATTTTGAACTACTCTTTGAACTTTACTTAATTATTTGATGGGTAATTGTAGATATCCGAATTAATCGATAGTTCATGGGCTAAAGTGATCATTTATTTAAGAACCTATACCACTTGACCTGTACATACTAAAATAATTAAATAGAGTTTTTCACTTGAAATTTTATAATTATTATTATTCTTTTTCATTAAAAAAAACTACACTAAAATAAGTGTGATCTCCACATCTATAACGAAGAGGACGTCGATCTCCTCGTAAGTATTTTCTCAAGTGTGTGCTCACAGTCAATTATTATGGTTGCATATATGCAATTAACCCAATAAGATATTAAATGAGAATAGATAAAGAAGGGTAAGTTTTAAAGTTGACCGATCTATACCATTTTTGATGTTTTGAAGGGTAGACAAAGTTTTAATGTACATTATCAACCAATGATGATAAGGAAAGGGGAATTAATTGATGACTGTTGTTTAGTTAGCAAGTTAGTTGATGGTTATACGATGACTAGGTTGATTTTAGCAAATTATTCTCGTAGTTTTCTAGATAGTTAGCTTTGATCTTAACTATTGCTATTTAATTATCACATTATGATTCAAGTTGAATTTAATATTAGAGGTATTGTGTTATATCATTATGATCAGATTCATGATATTTGGAGGAACTGAGTCAAAATCTTAGTCTTAAATTTTAAGAATACGACATTTGATGTAAATTTAAGTGAGTTTTTATGGGTATAGCCTAGATATATAGTAATATGAATGTTGTTGGTTTTGAAATCTTATCGTGATCATTTATACGAATAGATTTCTTTGAGTTGGAAGTTCAACAAAAAATGAAGGATCAAGTTCTGGAGTGAATTCTTGATTTATTGAAGCAAGTAGATTTCTAAACCCTTGTTAAATGTATGAAATTCGTGAATTTCCTTGTGGTATGTGTTTGGGAGTAATGGAACTAGGTGAAAGGTTGAATTGTCCACCTTGATTAATTCTAATGATGAAAAGGGATGATAAAAGGCAATGTGATTAATTGTTTATGTGTGATGGGTTGAAAATGGTACGAGTACCAATGTTACAAAGGCAAAGTTTATTACTATAGAACGTGGATTGTAATTCTAGAATGCCAAAGCATGAACATTAGCTGAAATATTATTTACTTGATTTATTAAGTGTGATTTTGTTGTTTATTGAACCCGTATAATTGTGATAATTTAGGTGATTATATGTCATAACGACATTTGATTTATTGTGATGTTGCATCATCTTCTTTATTTGATACCATATTGTGCACATGCATTGACATGAGATTGGTTATGAGTAAAGATCCAAAACGTGGAGATCGTTTGTGTTGAGATCGAGTTATGATTATTTCGGCACGTGGAGATCGTCCCTGCGATGGAGAAATTATGATTATAATTTGGGCACGTGGATATCGTCTGTGTGGAATTTAGTTAATTTATGATAGTGTGTTGAGATCGTCTGCATAGACATGTGGAGATCGTCCGTGTCGGTATATGGATCTCGCGAGTCCCCCATTGGTCATGAACACTCGATGTAGTTTCGAGGAGTATCATGTATATAAGTTTGAGAGAGTACTTGGTATTTTGAGGCATATCATTTCATGGTGTCATATTGCATTGCATCTCATTACATCCTTCATTATTTATGAGTATGTGTTTTATTCGTGGTTGGAAAGTACTTGATATTTTATTACCTCTATTAGATGAATTTGATCTTGAGTGTTGCTTATATTGTGAGTGCCTTTTTTTATGGAGGGTGTAAATGTTGAATACTAAGATTGTTGTTGACATATTTGCTTTTAAATGGTGAACTGTTACGTTAAGCTAGTTTTATTCAGGTTGTAGTTGTGGAGGTTCGGTTGAGGTGTAAGGAGTACCCCTATTTTATCCCCTTTGGCTTGTGTTTAGAAGTTTACTTGCTGAATACCGTGTGGTTTGGTACTCACCCTTGTTTCTACAATTTTTGTAGGTTATTAGCCTGGAACTTTGTGATATTTTCTCTTCTCCTTGTCTGAGGCTTCTTATGGAGATGTGTGAGGTAGTTTCTTGTCATTTCAGCAGACCTTCTTACTCCTATTTATGATCTTGTTCTACTCTAGAAGCAATGTCATATGAGACTTGTATTTTCGTTGATTTATTTGTGATACTTTCAGGGCTTGTACACGTGACAAGTAGGTTTTGGGGGTATATTTAAGTTGATTATAAATTTTTCGCATATTATCGTAGTTGTTGAGTTTTAGGGTGACTTGTCTTGGTGTGATATGCCAAGTACCATCACGTCCAATTTTAGGTCATGACAACATGGTATCAGATCCCAGGTTCATTGGTCTCACGTGTTTACAAGCTGAGTCTAAATAGAGTCTCGAGGATCGGTACGGAGACGTTTGTACTTATCTTCAATAGGCTATAGTGACTTTTAATAAAAATCTCAACTTCTTGAATCTCTATCGTGCATCTTTTTCCGTTTTGATTCTTATTGCTTCATTTCATTCTCTCTCATTTATGTGATGACTCGTATTTAGTTCCCCATGTGAGTAGTTGGTCTGTCATGTATTGGTTGAATGTTAATTTGGTACTAAGGTGAAAATGATAATTCTAAAATAAAATGTGTTGTCAGATTTGAAATGTTCAATTTTAAAGAGTTGAGTGATGTGATGACTCGACGAAACATTTTTTAGGATTTCTAAATGATGATGCTGAAAAATGGTATGAGGGACTTCATGAACGTATTAGATTTTTCACGTTTGTTACCAAGATGAATAATAGTAGTGTGGTATAGGTAATATCTCTAGCGCTTCGATAATTGAAAATGGAATAATATAAAGGATGTTTAGATAATGAGTATTTTAACTATTGAAAATACAATGAATAAAGTTGTCCTAATATGTATGGTTTGCTTAGCGAATGATAATAATGATGTTGCATCAATTGAGGCATTATCACTTTTGTGGTTTTAATATATAGAGTGTATACCAAAGAGGGTCATGATATGATTATTACAATGATACAAATTATTACTTGGTTAGAGTTATGGATTGGGTTACTCTTTCTAAGGAACTAATCTACGAAGGAATGCATGTCGCTTTGGATGAGAGACTAAATGAATTTGGTAGTGTATTATAGTTACTTATCGGGCAGAAATGTGTGGGATATTTGGGTACAATCTCTTAAATATGTATGACGTGTTATAGTGGTGGATTTTAAATAATTGGTGATTTCATCATAAGCTCCATGAGAGTGGATCGATATGACAAGCTTATAGGTAATGGAAGCCTAACGAGTATATTTGTGTGAAGGTAATTGACAATTTTAGTAACAAAATGTGTATTAAATTGCATTAATTTTTTTGAATTTTATTGGTATAGTTAGGTTTGACATGTCATGTTGATGGTGAGGTTGAATTTGGTGATGGCATGGGTTAACTAAGCAAAGTGGTAATAAGGTTTTAGACTAAATTATGATTGGAATGCAACTATATAATAAGGATTGTTGGTTAAACAAACTTTGCATGGTAATAAGGACTGGTGAGTATCTAAGGTTGTGGTTTTCTAGTATTTGGTAAGTAAAATGATTGAATGGAAAATTTTAGGAGATGCAGGGACACCGCTCGAATAAAACTCTAAGAGGAAATAAAGTCATAATAATGAAAAAATTGTGGGATGGAGTGTAGCCTTCGGAAAGAGGTGAGAACAAAAAATTTTCTTCTGATTGCAAGTGCTAAAAATATATATTTATAGGACTGAAAATTGAATCTAGAGACATATGGTTCTATTTTTTTCCTATAGTTATGGTGATAGTGTTACATTATTTCAAATTTTTTTCAAATTACCGTCTACAGACGTTCAGCTCGTGTGTGATGAAAAGATCTTTTTGTGAATTTGAGTTCTAAAATAAGTATGGTTGGATTTTTTATTTTTTTAGCGAAGGATGTGATAAGGTCGATGGAGAGGCGATTAATTATAAGCCAAGATGCATGAACTCATAAAAATATTCAATGTATGAGCTAATGTTGATAAATAATGGGTTTGTGTTACATGGTTTGGAAAAAAATTCAAGTTTTTCATAATAAGTTTATATTTGTGATAGTATGTTTTGTCAACGTGCAGATTAATATGGTATGAAATAATCGATCACAGTGAGTATTGAACATTTGGAAGGACTTAAATATGTTTTGAGTTATAAAGTTTGTTATTTCGATCTTCAAAGGACCTAAGGAAGGGTTTCATTTGAAATTTTTATTTTGAGGATAAGGTAATATCAGGCGTTGTTGATCAAAGAATGGGATTCGTGAGTGAGTAAACAAAAGGAGCAAGAGTCTGGTGTATTGAAGGGATCAAGATATTTAGAATTGTGTTTCATGTGAAGAATTTAAGAAAAGTAAAGGAATAAGACCTCTAGTATAAGACCTTGATTTGTAGTTGAAGAATTTAGTGATTTTTGCTTCTGAATTTGGATTTGACTGTGAGATGTGAACTAGTTCAATAGAGACTTACTAGGAAGTTAGCATCGACTTGTCTAAAGATTGAGTTTTGGTTGGGTTACAAGATACTATGTGTAGAAGATTCTATGTGGTTATTGCTGTAAGTGGTTTTACGGTACTCTCAATTCTTTTTTCTTAAGTTTAGTGTGTCTCTAAGGCCTTTTTGTAATAATTTTAATGTGTTTTTATCCGTGTTTTGCAGGAAAGTTGTCCAAAATGCAAATGTAGAAGATTGTGCAAAAGAGGTGACCCACGAAGCCATCAACAGTCCATCGTCCCATCGACTGTAGGTGATCATCGCTGGAGGTCGAAGCATCTGGAAGAAACTTGGGGAATTCTGACCAAGTGTGGGGCTACGGAAGGATCGACGGTCCGTCGACTGATTGACGGACCATCCTGGCAAACCGTCGATCAAATCATAGATTAGTCCCAGTACCCAGTGTTGAAGAAATAACTAAGTATGGAACGACGAAGGCATCGACGGACCGTAAGTGTATCCACGAACCGTGCTATTGGCCCGTCGATTGGATCAGAGAAAATGCAAGGATGCTGAAGAAGATGCTAAGTATGGACCGACGGAGGCAGACGACGGTTCATTGTTCCATCGATAGACTGTCAGTGGAGTCGTCAATTGAAGACCCGTTTCTGGACAGACTTTCCTTATTTTGAACTCCTTTTAATTTAGGACTTTGTTATTATAAATAGGGTTAAAAACCTCGGTTTTAGGATTAGACTTTTTTATTATTTTTCATACTTTAGTTTTGGGAATTGACTTTGCAACTTGGGCAATTATATCAAATTTCCGGAATTAATTTACAAATGAATTTTGCTATTTCAAGTGTTATTTCTGGATTTTCTTCAAACTTGTCAAAGTATATGAATTATTGTTTAACAACCATGCATGGGTAACTAAATCCACAACTAGGGTTGTGGGAACCATGGGTAACTAACAAGGTAAAACTATCTAAATAACAATTCTAGAATAGATTCTTGCATGTGGTGATAATTCTTTCGTTTAGAAGTATTTTAATGAGTGCACACTTTAGAACTTGCCCTATTTCCACTTGCCGAACCAAGGGGGTAGTTAATAGGAAAAGAATTATCAACATAGATTTAGTGGACACTATCTAATAGGCTAGTTTCAATTGGTGAGAAGTGGTAACTTAGCCATACATTGGATATGATGCTTCATATGAGGTAAAGGTAGGTTTAGTAAATTAGACACACGTAGTCGGACCAAGGTGCGGGGTGAAATTCTCTAGTTGTCGTACGAAGGAATTAGAGATACCTAACTTACCACTTTGCATGCAAGACACTAGAAAGGAATTGTTATAGCTAGGATTATCGCGTTATGAGCCTATAGGGATGACCTACGTCCTAGTTTTTTCTCATCACTTGATAAACACCATAGTTTTAGTTTTTCTACTTGTTTTACTTAGAAATAATTTAACACTTTTGTTTCACAACCCCCCCTTTAATTAACTGTTTTCGGAAAGGACTTGACTAAATAGACGTAATTGTACACTAAAGATAAGTCTAAATAATTTTCCTTGTGAGATCGACCCAAACCTAACAATTGGATTCTCTACTTGATACAACATCTTATACTTTTTTAGGGAAGTATGATTTGAGTGTATCAAAGTTTGGCGCTGCTGCCGGGGAAAGTGGCTTTTAGATTATTTTAAAGTGCAATTACTGAATTTTAGTCAATAACTTACTAATTTTACTTTGTTTCTTTGTTTTTGTGTCTTTTAGGTCTAGCTCTAGTGTATGCCAAGTACACGGAGTCGAGGAGAACCAACACTTCCGTTTGATCAAGAACTCAACCGTACACTACACAGACTGAATGATCCATATAATTCTGTTAATCTTGGTGATCGGATCAACCGTCAACTTCCTCCACCGGTTGATTCTAATAATAAAGTAATCGTGGAAAACCCTGATAAGGGCACTCTAAGGAGACAACCTCATTCCCCACGCCCTTAAGAGTATTATAGGGTCAATGTTAACATCGCTGATTCGTGGTAACTAGTAGCTTGATGCAGATGCTCACCTCTAGAGGTTTGTTTTCGGGCTACCATCTTAGGATCCACATGCTCACATCGCCAAACTAAGGTCGGTGTGCAAGGGATCTGAAGGGAGGCCGGGCTTGGACATGGATATCATCGGATTAAGGGTGTTCCCTCTCTCATTGACTGGAGAGGCCGCAATTTGGTTTACTGAGTTGCCTTATAATTCGATCTATACTTAGGAGCAGTTGAGGGATGTGTTCCTAGGAAAGGGTTACCTGGTTTCTAAAATACATAGCCACAAAGATAGGGTGAACAACTTTGTGGCATTTCCTGGGGAGTCGATAAGTAGTTCTAGGGATAGGTTCACCTCATTTGTGAGAAGTGTCCCAAACCAACGCATTGATGATGAATCGTTGAAAGAGTACTTCAATAGGGGGCAAGATGATAACAATAAGGCGGTACTTGATACAAGTGCGGGCTGTTCTTATGGTGAGTGCACTTATGCAGAGACCGGGGAAAAGTTGGAGAAAATTTCCCAAAAAAAAACAAGGCTTGGAGCACTAGGAAGTTGGACACTGGGAGAAACACCTTTTCAGTGCAAGCTACGCACAACCCGGCCGTAGATGAGATTCATGAAGAGATGACTCAAATTAGAACTGAACTTCGGTTGGTATTGAAACATGTCACTGGTGGTGCAGAGAAAGTGAATGCGGTGAATTATTTAACTAAGCCACCACCGTCGGTAGATGAATTTTACTATGAGGAAGACTCTTATGCAGTGAATGAGTAGACGAGGGGTTTCCGACCGAAAGCCCAAGGATTCAATAGAAGAATTGGCGCTAAGGTCAAGGAAATCAAGGTTGGAACTATGGGAATTACAACCGAGAGGGTTGTTATGTTCGAGATGGAAACTACAACTGTGAAAAAAACTTTAACCGGGGTAACTATGGTAACATAAACGATTGTAGTGGGACCTATGTTCTACCTTTAAATCGGGAAGTTTCTCCTAGGATGGTGGAGGTAGTATGGCGCGAGTTTAGGATATGTTGCAAAAGATGATAAGGAGGTTTGATGCTAGTGAGTGAACACGCCAAAGAGTTGAGAGGTGATTTAGCTAATATTGGGCAAAAGGTGGATGCACATGCAATCTCAATCAAGCATCTTGAGTTGAAAATGGATCAATTGCATTCTACTGTGAACCCATGCCAACTGGGTACTCTTCCTAGAAATACCATCCAAAATCCAAAAAATGATGGACATTGCATGGCAGTCACTACTCGAGGGAGTAAGCAAATCATTGATCCACCTATGCCCTTTGGCGTAAAAGTTCAGATGAGAGTAGATGATGAGGTAGTGGAAGATAGTTGTCAGTTGGTCGACAAATCATGGAAAGAAGCTGAGATACCCCAAAAGATGACTCATATTCCTAGACCACCACCTCCATTCCCGCAAAAATTGGTGAAAAAGACCGAGAATGGTAAATACTGGAGTTTTATTACAATGTTGAAACAGCTCCCCATCAATGTCCCTTTGATAGAAGCTCTTGAACAAATGCCCGATTATGCCAAGTTTATGAAAGATATGGTAACTAAGAAGGTATCGGTTAGTTTTGAGGATGATGATCTGATGCAACATTGTAGTGCTATTGCTACAAGGTCTCTTGTGCAAAAGAAAGAAGATCCAGGCGCTTTCATTATTCCAAGTACAATTAGGTTGTTACACTTTGCTAGGGAGCATTATGTGATCTTGGGGCAAGCATAAATCTTATGCCTAACTTTATTTACACGAAGTTAGGTTCGGGAGACCCAAATCCCACGCAATGCGGTTACTGATGACCGATCGAACGGTGAAGAGGCCTATTGGGATACTCCAGGATGTGTTAGTGAAGGTGGAGTAATTTATATTTCCGTTTGATTTTGTGATTCTTGATTGTGAGGTGGGCTTTGAGGTGCCTATTATTCTTTGGAGGTCGTTCCTTGCTACCGGTCGCGCCTAGGTTGACATGGAGAAAGGGCAAATATGTTTTGGTTAAACAATGAAGAAGTGACTTTCAACATTTGTATGTCCATGAGGCAGAGTGGTGAGCTCCAAACGGTATCTGCGATATCCTACAGGGTTGAGAGTTCGTCTGAGGTATAAATAGAAGAGCGCCTTGGTGTTGAGGCATTAGCAGCAGTAATCATGAATTTTGAGAGTGATGATATTGAAGAGTATGGGTCATTGGTTGCGGAACTTGATCAAGGTGATGTGCGGTTAAAAAAAAAGAAGTTGGAGTTAGATATGAAGCATCGCGAGTCTCCACCCATGAAACCATCTATTGAGGAGGCTCCAAAATTGGACCTTAAGGCTTTACCACCTTATCTGAGGTATGTTTTCTTGGGAAAAGATTACACTTTGTGGGCAATCATTGCATCGGATTGAATCTTGAGCAAGTGGAGTGTTTTGTAGAAGTGCTAAGAAGGTTCAAACGAGCCATTGGTTGAACTATTGGGACATTATTGGGATTTTGTAGAAGTGTTTTGTAGAAGTGCTGATGGTCTTATTTGCCGTTGTGTGCCTGAAGTTGAGATGATAAGTGTTTTGAAGGCATGCCAATCCTCGCCTATGGGTGGGCATCATAATGGTATTCGGACTGCTCATAAGATTTTGCAATGTGTCTATTATTGGCCAACCATCCACCAAGATGATCATGAGTTCGCCAAGGCATGTGATATGTGCCAAAGAGATGGAGGTATTTCTAGAAGGCAAGAGCTAAATTTGAATCCCATTCTTGTAATTGAGTTGTTTGATGTATGGGGTATTGACTTTATGGGACCTTTTGTGAGTTCTCATGGGATTAATTTATTCTTGTGGCGATTGATTATGAGTCAAAATGGGTGGAAGCCATAGCACTAGCAAATAATGAAGGTAAGAGTGTCACCGCATCTTGAAAAAAACATATTTTCCAGGTTTGGCACCCTTAAAGCCATTATTAGTGATGGGGGATCCACTTTTCCAAGAAGTTGTTCAAAGGGTTATTGGAGAAATATGGGGTTCGCCACAATGTAGCCACTCCTTACCATCCGCAGAGTAGTGGGCAAGTTGAGGTGTCAAACAGAGAAATCAAGCAAATTCTGGCGAAAATGGTGAATGCTAGTAGAACGGATTGGCCAAGGAGATTTGATGATGCTCTTTGGGCCTACCGGACAGCGTACAAGACTCCCATAGGTATGTATCCATACCAACTTGTATATGGGAAGGCTTTTCACTTGCCGATTGAGTTAAAGCACAAGGCCATGTGGGCGATGAAGAAACTGAAGATGGATTGGAATGAAGCAGCGGAACAGAGATTAAATGGACTAAATGATCTTGATGAGTTTCGCTTGAAGACATATGAAAATTCAGCCATCTACAAAGAAAAGATGAAGAAGTACCACGACCAAAAGATTGAGAAGCGCAAATTTGCGGTTGGGGACTTGGTGCTTTTGCTAAACTCTAGGTTGTGCTTGTTTTTTAGAAAACTCAAGTCCAAATGGACTGGTTCATTCTTGATCACTAAAGTGTTGACTCTTGGTGCAGTTGAGTTGGAGAGCAAGGAGGGTGCAAGGTTCACGGTAAATGGGCAAAGAATAAAATTCTACCTCGGGCATGCAGAAAATGCAAATGAAGTGGCTGAGGCATACCGTCTTGATGAAGTCTGAGTAATAAAGAATCTTGCATCGTGCCGCAATGTTAAATCAAGAACTGATTGGGAGACAATCCAATATGTATCCTCTAGCCAACAATATGTTTTTATTGTCTTTGTAGGAATAGTTGCATCATTTCGGTCTTCAATCAATGTAATGTGTGAATTTTCTTTTATTTCTTTTAAGTCTGTTGGCTAGAGAGTAGTGTAGGGTCTATGTCTAAAAAGTGTCCAAAAAACATAAAAAGCATGGCTTATTGGGTGCTCAATGTGCAGGGACCAAACTTAAAGAAATCTGCAGAAATTGGTCTGGTGCACTGATCTACGGACCAACCGATGGGCCGTTGTTCCATCGACGGACAGTTGATGGTGTCCGTGGATCCCAAGTATAATTTTAAATATTGTCTAAGTTAGGGAGCAATCGACGGAGTAGTCGACAGACCGTCGACCAACTTACGGTCCGTCGACGGGGAATCGTAAGTTTCCTCGAACCCATGACCCAACCTGACCCGCCCGGTTATATATTAAAAATCACCCCTTCAGTTACTCCCCACCTTTTCAAATTCTTCCCCAACCGTTTCCCTCCCCTTATTCCCTTATTCCACCATTCACTCCCACATTCACTCAATCACAATTCCTTTCTAATATCTCATTCTCTCACCTTCTCCAAGTTCCAAAACCCTACTTTCCCAAGTTCCCCATCCATCTCTTCCATTTTCTGGTCGGTGTTTAAAAGCGGGCTTGGCACTTGTAGTTGCAAAGTTCACCCTCACATTCACTCCACTACAACTTATAAGTATGTCAATCTCATCCACTAAATGAGTTCTCGTTCATTTGTATGTTACACAATGATTAGATTGTATGTGGGTCTTGACTTAGGGATAAATTTACATGATTAACTTGTTAGAATTAGGTTCCTTGTCCCTTAGAATGATAGAAAGTGAATGGGTTGGGGGTGCTAACTTTCTAAAAAAACCTGAATGTTGTTTGATTTGTGGTTTTCCATCTTAGGGCTTAATAATCTCTAAGAATCTAGGATCAAGTTTGGAATATTTGAAGCCCTAGGAATGACGAAGTTGTTTGATGATTGCTATTGAAAGTTGTGTGTCTTGATGTGCTTGAAATTTTCTACTTGTGGGGGGGGGGGG
>NC_028643.1:21503567-21547670 GCF_001406875.1 Solanum pennellii
GGGGGGGGGGGGGGGAATGGATGTCTGAAAAATCTATCTCTTACCGACAGTACGAAACCCCGTCCGCGGACCGTCGGTCAATCGACGGACCGTCGATGGGGTCCGTCAATAGTTGTACCACATATTTGCTTAACTCTGGGACGACAGAAGTGGACTACGGTCCTTCGATTCATCGACGAGCCATTCTGCATGTCCGTCGTTTCTAACTGAAACCTTGTTCTCTATAGTTTTATGAATTTTTCTAAGTGTCCAACGATGGACGTGGACTATGGTCCATCGATTCATCAACGGGCCGTTATGCACGTCCGTCATTTCTACCTGCAACTTATGTGGACCTGTAACTTTTGAAATGTGCTAAGTGTCTAACGACGGACCCTATCAATGGACCGTTGTTTCATCGATGGACCGTCAATAGTGCCCGTCGACCAGTTCTGCACTTCTACTATGTCTTTTGTTCCAAATTTTGTTTTGCTTTTTTTTGTGTGTAGGATGATTACAATGAATCTAATAACTCTTTTTTGCAGGCACCAATGGCCTCCAAGCCACATCTTGTCTATTCCAGAGGACATTCCAAGTCCGTCGCACCATCTCGGTGTTTGATTGGCTCATCAGACTATGAGCGTGATCCCTAATACGTGCCACCAGGCACAAAGACACCGACACCTTTTACTAGGACCACATCAGGGCACACCCATGAAGGTGGCGTCTGGCGTAGTCACTGCCTCCCAGTCTAATAAGGAGCGCACACTTACCAGCACATCATCTAGGTCTGCCTTGGGTTATGAGGGAGCGTCTGGCTCCGATGAGGCTTCCGATGCTGAGTCAGCCCACTCTAAAGGGTCAAATGAGGCCCTCAGGTTCCGATTCACATGGAGCCACTTTCCCGGATGCTCCTGCACACCATGCCTCGTCTAATGAGGACCAGAGTTCAGAGTCCACTCCGGCACCCCGACGTAGGACCTTGCACCGGTTGATGGTCACCCTGACCGATTGTGCATAGAGGGGCTGTACCAGGTCTACAGGGACGCCAAGCTTCTCAGTGATAAGGGGGTGATGACTCGGACTCTAATTGTTTAGTGGCGGGTTCTTATAGGGAATTTACACACAGTCCCTGCGATAGACACCTCATTCACCTACCACGAGCTCGAGTGGATGGCCAGGAGCGTGGGACCTTACAACGAGGAGATGGTTAGAGAGTTCTACGTCTCCTACGTAGCAGCTCTCCGAGGGACTTTGGACAGGAGGGCGAAACCCATTAAACATGCACCACTTACATATGTCCGGGTTCGAGGACGCCGGGTGAATATTTATCTCCCACCATTCGCCGCGTCCTTTACGGTGAGACCACTGATGCAGAAAGGTCCCCCTCACCGCTTCGTGTGACTACAGGTGGAACGTGATAAAGAGTGGCCATTTCAGCGGGACAGAGATTTGAGAGAGTCAACCAAGATGTGGATTACCCAACATATATCTATAGATGGTGAGGGCGCTGACTACGTGACTGATCACAGAGGCCATATAAAGAAGGCCAACCTCACATTTGCAGAAAAGTTCATCTTGCTTTTGGTCTGTTACCGCCTATCCCCCACAGCAGCGCATAACATACTTACATGGGATAGAGCGGTCTTGGTAGCAGCTATGGTCGCCGGGTTTGAGATTGACTTTGCAAAATTGTTGATCTCTTTTATTCATGAAAGGGCTTTCAAGGCCTCTACCACTTACCCATTTGCCTGCATGGTGGAGTGCCCATTTGTCACATAGATGTCCTCCACACTTCTACCGGGTCAGTGGATATTGGTCTCATTAGGGATCAGGACAATGAGGAGGCACCACGGAGAGGGCTTAGAGAAAAGGTGCAGCCGCAAGGTGAGAACTTGGTGGATACGGTAGAGCAAGCCCAAGGGGATGATCATGCTACATTAGAGCCTACCGATACCGCCCCAGTCAAGTCTGCTCGAGCACTAGAAGGGCACCGAGTTCCTCCCGATCTATGCCTCCATCAGCAACACTGGTCCCGCTTGCTAGGGTCCAAAAGTTAGAGTCCCAAATGGCTAACATGTTGCACCATATCCAGCCTTGGATGTAGAGATCCATTGCTGAGGCTGAGGACCGGATTGAGAAGAAGGTAGCTCAGCAGACGGAGAGGATGATTCAGGCGGTCCACCAGTGCCTCGATGCTTTTGAGTTGAGAGTCTTCGCACGTCCAACCCCTACTATTTATTTGACGATTCTCCAGGCGGATGTGGTGAGTCAGAGGGAGGATGTTGATGTCATCTTAGACATGAGGCTTCTCGATCCTAAGACCAAACCTGCGGAGCTCGCTGAGGATACAATGCTTGCTGCACTGTTCACTACCTTTACTGCACTACCGCACCCACCATGGGAACATGCCAAGAGGCACCGGTCCAGAGAGAATAAGGAGGCTCGGGCTAGGAAGAAGGATCGCATTGAGATGGAGGTCGTGAGAAGAGCTTCATTGGTCGATGAGGAGGCCCGACATATGCGGTCTCATGAGTTAGATGCTGGGGCATCTAGCTCCATGTTTGATAATTTAGAAAGGAGCACCATTGAGGGTGCTAACATTGTTGTGGACACTACTGATGGTGTCCCTACTAGTGATGGAGCGAATTCCGAGAAACTAGACCCGCCCAACTTGTCAATATTCGGTGGTATGCGCCTCAGGTTTGCTTCACCTACCATCTTGTTTTTATATTTATTATGCATTAGAGACAATTGCATTCTTTCTTGTTGGGGTTGGGGTAAATGGAAAGTGAGTGATAGGGTGAAGTCAGAGTATCACAACTCACGATCCTCTCTTGGGGTTTTCTTGCCTGTGTTCTTTTGCCCCAAGAGACTGGTTATTTTACTATTGAACCGATATTTTTAGTATCTTGTACAAAGTATGAATATGAAATATGAAGCATGATGGCTATACACGAATGATATCCCATTCTAAAGAGAATGTTTGCATGATTAGGCATAATTAATGTTGAATGTGTTGGCCCTAAGCATGACATAAAGATATACCATTGCATGACCCTCAATATAACACTCGAACTAGGTGTTCGATAATCTTATAGGGTAATATGGTGTTAAGAGAGTGTGAGGAAAGTTGATTATTCCACTGTTGGTACATAGATCGTACTTGACCGATTAGTCCTACAAAAAGTAATATGTGTTAGACAATTAGGAAAGGATCATAGGACCTTGTTCAAATTAGCCAATCTTTAGACTAAATAAAAGAAAACCAAATGAAATTGATCCCTTTTTTATCTAAATATTTTGAGCTTAAAATGGACCTTTTGCTTTCTACCCCAACTCATTTTCCCTGGGTATAATGTGTTAGTGTTGGTCCCTTCTTGGACATGTGCACCTCAACTTAGGCCAAAAACATATGTTGAGGGTGGCTAATGAATAAACCGATCTTGTCTTGGCCCTGACCCAACCTTGGGTATTGTGTACCTCGACTCATGGCTTTTGCCATGAGTCGAGGGGGGCTATTATGAGTAATGGTATGAAAATTAGGGTTGAAAGGATTAATGTGAAAAGAAAAAGAGAAGAAATAGTGAAGAAGAAAAGTGACTCTATCAAAGTAGAAATCAAGTGAAGAATTTGAAAAAATAAATAAAAATAAAAATAACAAAAAAGTGTTTTGAAAAGTCATTTGCACAAAAGGAGAAAGAAAGGAGAAAACAAGGCAAAGAATACAAGAGAAGGAATAGTAGGGCATAATAGACAATGAAAGAGGTAGGATTCTTAACCGTAATGTCAACGAGGGAAACAAGTCACTAAAATGTATCCATATGTACCATACCTAACCCTGAGCCTACGTTACAAGCCAAGAAAGTCCTATCGTGATCCTAAGAGTCTAATATGATGCACTTAAGCTGTGAAAATAAGGGCAAACCTATGACGGCAAGTACCAACTACGTGTGAAGTTTTTTTGAGCGTGAGTGTCGACTAATGATCTTGATAGCCAAATTTGAAATCACTGAGCAAAAAAGGAGGATATATATTTTGAAGTGAGAACACTAGTTGCAATATTGGAAAGTTGGTGCCTTTGTGAGATATAAAACAGTAGAGGCATTGGCTTGGTGATTCTGTGTCATGGTTTGATCCACATGAATGAGCCTAGTGAGCCTAAGAGTGAAATCATGCATTAAAGCAATGAAAATAGTTTGGATTGATAGACATATGATTGTGAAAGCCTAAAAGAGGATACTTTTGTACAAAGGTATTGTGGTGATTCATAGTGCGTCGCTTGAGTACAAACAACGAATTAAAGTTAAGGGTTTGATGTACCGTGGTTTCACGGTACTTTCAATGTTTTTTTCCTTAAGTTTAGTGTGTCTAAGAAATTTTTATAATAATATTAATGTGTTTTTATCTTTGTTTTGTAGGAAAGTTGTCCAAAACAGAAATGCAGAAGATTGTGCAGAAGAGGTGACCCATGACGCCATTGATGGCCCGTCGTCCCATCGACGGTCCGTAGGTGGTGATCGTCGACTAGAGGTACAAACATCTGGAAGCAACTCGGGGAATTCTCACCAAGTGTGAAGCTATGGAAGGAACTACGGTCCATCGACTGATTGAGAGACCATCGTGGCAAACGATCGATCATATCAGAGATTAGTCACAGTATCTAGTGTTGAAGAAATAACTAAGTATGGAATGACGAAGTCATCGACGGACTTTAAGTGTATCGATAGACCGTGCTGTTGGTCCTTCGATTGGTTTAGAGAAGATGCAAGGATAAAGGCTGAAGAAGATGCTAAGTATGGACCGATGGAGGCAGTCGACGGTCCATTGTTCCATCATGGACCGTCAGTGGATTCGTCGATTGAAGACGCGTTTTTGGACATACTTTCCTTATTTTGACTCCTTTCAATTTAGGACTTTGTTATTATAAATAGGTTTAAAAACCTTGGTTTTGGGGTTAGAATTTTTATTATTTTTCATACGTTAGTTCTTGGGAATTGACTTTTTAACTTGGGCAATTATATCAAATTCTCAGAATTAATTAACTAGTGAATTTTTCTATTTCAAGTGTTATTTCGGGAAGGACTTGACTAAATAGACGTAACCATAGACTAAAGTTAAGTCTAAATCATTTTCCTCGTGGGATCGACCCTAGCCTAAAAATTTAGTTCTCTACTTGATACGACCTTTTATACTTCTTTAGGGAAGTATAATTTGAGCGTATCAGTTGTGTCGAGCTAGATTGTTTAAAGTATGATAGGTAAATTATTGGTGTTTAATGGTGATTTCCTACAATTTTACATGATTAATGACGATTCGAGGGGATTAAAACTATGAAGTGGATGAGACGATATAGATTATTATGATGGGTTACGTAGGTATTTGCTGGTGAGTAGAAGTTATGAGCTTATTACATAATTAGTGAATTGACTAACAATTTCTTCTAGTTTTGGTATGGGGTACAGGATGGTACGAATGATTGAAAAGTGGTATGTGAAAGTTTGTTGAAGTTGACATTAAGTGTGATTCAATTACTTTACTTCGTTGGAAAAATATTTTTATATTTGAAATTAGTGTTATTATTCTTAGGGGTGACTTATATGTGTCATGTAATTCTTTAATGGAAAGAGATGGGGTCATATTTCAAAATTTTTAAAGGCTATAATGTATTTGCTGAAAATACTTTGAGACTAGTAACAGTTTGAGTGTAAGGTAAATAATTGGTGTAGTTATGATGCTTGTTTGCATTAAAAGTGCTAGCTTCAATGGAGTATTGTGATAAGTATGTGGTATTTGACGAATCAGGTATTTATAATATTATAACGGATATCAGACAGGTCGATCGCGGGTGGCTAAAAAATTTAAAGATGGGGTCAGATGAATGAAATTTAGAGATTGAGTCAGATGAATGAAATTTAGAGATGGTTCACTAAGGAATATCTTGTGTCATTCAAGATTGCTTTCATATATTCTTATGTGACCACCTTATTCGTACTGGACATTATTTAGAGTATGATTCATTGCTTATGCTATAATTGTTTCCACATATATGGTTGTATCTCTAATTATGGATCGGGTGTGCCGATCATGTGATGTCCTCTTGGTAGGATAGGATGCTTGAAAAGACGTGATCATTTTATATATGATATATTTGGTGTTTTCTTAAAATAGTTGAAGTATTTCAGTGGTTTTACATACACAACTTTGCTTATGAAAATTTATTAGTGAGCTATCTTGAATATATACATATGTTCTACAAACATTAGATTTATCTCATCATCGGTAGCCTGTTCTTTACCTATGAGTGATTGATTGTGGGGACCGTTGGTTCTAGTTTTTTTATTCATAAGGTTATTCTAGAATCACAACTACTGATTTAATATTTTGACAGTGTTGTGAGAGGTTTAGTATACTTAGAGGTATCTCTCTCTAGGTGGTTACTTGATTATTTCCTTCTTTTAGTTAGATAAGTTTGGTTCTCTCTTGATGACTAATCGGTGCCGAAAGATTAAATTTTTATAACTTAAGCTCGTGAAAAGATTGTGTTGTGAAATGGAAATCTTGCTAAGAGTTGTGATGGTTCGTACATTATGAGTGTGTGGTGGTTAGTTAAGTTCACCTCTAATTGTAGCCGATATCCACTCTGAATGTTATGTTTGTTATGTGAGAAAAGATTCATCATGATGGTTGGATTAAGGTCCAACGAGTTTCATTTAGATTGGGTTCATCGGTTTGTTTGTATCTTTATAATCACTCCGAAGTTGTAGATCTTTCAAAGTGTGATTTGAAAGTTTAGTTCTTACTAGTTAATCATGATGGAATGGTCCTACGGAGGATCTCACTTAGAGAGATAAACATCGACTGGTAGGTCATAACTTAGACTTTCCGTAATGTTAGTTATTATTCATTCTTCTTCTTAATGTTCGAGGACGAACATGATTTTTATTGTTGAATAATGTAATGACCCGAAATGTCATTTTTGGAAATTTTGAACAACTTTTTTTTAACTTTAGTTAATTAATTGATAAGTAATCATAGATATCTGACTTAATTGATAGTTCATGGGTTAAAGTGATCATTTATTTAAGAACCTATACTACTTGAGCTATATATATATATATATATATATATATATATATTAAAATAATTTAATAGAGTTTGTCACTTTAAATTTTATTATCATTATTATTCTTTTAAAAAAAACTACCCTAAAAGATGTTTGGTCGCCGCATCTGCAACGACGAGGACGTCGATCTCCTGGTAAATATTTTCTCAAGTGTGTGCTTGCAGTCAATTATTTTATTGTATGGTTGCATATATGCAATGTAACCAAATTTGGTTTTAAATGAGAATAGATAAACAAGGGTAAGTTTTAAAGTTAGCCGATCTATACCATTTTTGAAGTTTTGAAGGGTAGACAAGGTTTTAAGTACATTATCAACCAATTGATGAGTGTTTTTAGTTAGCAAGTTAGTTGATGGTTACATGATGACTAGGTTGATTTTAGCAAATTATTCTAGTAATCTTCTAGACAGTTAGCTTTGGTTTTAACTATTGCTATTTAATTATCACATTATGATTCAAGTTTTGATATAATGATATTCAATTTAATATTATAGGTATTGTGTTATATCAATATAATTAGATTCATGATATTTGGAGGAAATGAGTAATAACCTTAGGATTAAATTTTAAGAACACGAGATTTGATGTAAATATGAATGAGTTTTTATGGGTCTAGCTTAGAGATATATTAATATGAATGTTTTTAGTTTTGAAATCTTATCGTGATCATTTATATGAATAGATTTCTTTGAGTTGGAAGTTCAACCAAAAGGGAAGGATAAAGTCCTGGAGTAAATCCTTGATATATTGAGGCGAGTAGATTTCTAATCCCTTGTTAAGTTTAAGAAATTCGTGTATTTCCTTGTGGTATGTGTTTGGGAGTAATGGGTCTACATGAAGGGTAGAATTGTCCACCTTGATTAATTCTTATGATGAAAAGGGATAATAAAAGGCAAAGTGATTAATTGTTTATATGTGATGGGTTGAAAATGGTACGAGTACCAGTGTTACAAAGTCAAAGTTTATTACTATCGAATGTGGATTGTAATCCGAGAATGCCAACACATATGGCCATTAGCTGAAATATTATCTACTCAATTTATTAAGCGTGATTTTGTTCTTTACTGAAACGGTATAATTGTGACAATTAAGGTGATTATATGTTATAGGGATATTTGATTCATTGATATTTTACATCATCCCCTCTGTTTGATATCATATTGTGCACATGCATTGACATGAGATTGGCTATGAGTAAAGGTCTAACACGTGGAGATCTTCAGTGTTAAGATCAAGTTATGATTATTTGGGATTATTTGGGCACATGGAGACCGTCCTTGTGATGGAGAAGTTATGATTAGAATTTGGACACTTGGACACCGTCTGTGCGGAATTGATATGATCTATGATAGTGCGTTGAGATTGTCCGCACAAACACATGGAGATTTTTCCTGTTGGTATATGGACCTTGCAAGTCCCCCATGGGTCATGAACTCTCGATGTATTTATGAGGAGTATCATGTATATACGATTGAGAGAGTTCTTGGTATTTTGAGGCATATCATTTGATGGTTTCATATTGCATTACATCTCATTACATCCTTCATTCATGATTATGTATTTTATTGGTGGTTGGATAGTACTTGATATTTGGTTACCTCTATTAGATGGACTTGATCTTGTGTGTTGCTTATATTGTGAGTGTCTTTTTTTTGTGGAGGTTGTAACTAATATACACTAATCTTGTTGTTCAGATATTTGCTTGTAAATGGTGAACTGTTAGGTTGAGCTAGTTTTATGCAGGTTGTTGTTGTGGAGGTTCGGTTGAGGTGTAAGAAGTACCAGCATTTTATCCTCTTAGCTTGTGTTTAGAAGTTTAGTTGCTAAGTACCGAGTTGTTTGATACTCACCCCTTGCTTCTACAATTTTTGTAGGTTATTAGCCGGGACCTTTGTGATATTTTATCTTTTTCTTGTCTAAGGCTTCTTATGGAGATGTGTGAGGTAGTTGCTTGTCATTTCAGCGGACCTTATTAGTCCTATTCATGATCTTGTTCTACTTTAAAAGCAATGTCATATGAGACTTATATTTTTTTGATTCATTTGTAATACTTTAGAGGCTTGTACATATGACAACTAGGTTTTGGGGGTATACTTAAGTTGATTGTAAATTTTCCGCATATTATCGTAGCTGTTGAGTTTTAGGTTGACTTGTCTTGTTGGGATAAGACGAGTGCCATCATGACAAATTTTGGGTCGTGACGGGAGGATCTTTATTTACATTGATTTAGTACATTAAGTTGTTAGGATGAACGGGGGTCTTATCCTGACATCCTTCACAGTTTAGAGGCTTCATAGACAATTAGTTAGTTCATTTGTCTTTACAATTCCATTTTGTTATGTTGAGACTTGTGTTTGACTTATTTGCCAGTTGAATGGTTTCTTTGTAGCATTATAGTGTATGACATGTATTTATCAATGTTGAGTAATATCTTCTGTTGAGTACCAAGCAAGACCAAGGGTTCATTCGGGGCAAGCAATGTTTCTCGAGTTCCAGTCCCGCCCGTGGTATAGGCTCGGGGTGTGACACTATCAAAAGCTTAATGTGTTTTTGACCTCAGTAATAATTTTGTCATAACCCAATGAGGATGTATCATTTGTTGTATTTTGTGATGCTTCAGGTGTTCGTTTGGGTGGTGGGTTGATGAAAAATGAGAGGTATAGCCTATGCTTCTCGACAAATGATTATATATGAGAAGAACTGTCTTACACTTGATTTGAAGTTAGCGGCGATTGTCTTATGGTAATTTCTCAACATGTCTTGGAAAGTATGAAAAGTACACTTGGCTTGATCATTGGTCTGAGGATGAAAAGTTGTACTAAGATTAAATTGAGTACGAAGATCTTCCTGAAACAACCTCAAAAACTGAGAAGTAAACTGAGTACCTCTGTTTGAGATACTCGATAAAGGCACTCTATGCAACTTCGCAATTTCTCAAATATATAGCCTAGCATAATCTTCTACTGAAAATAAAGTACTCCCAAAAAGAAAATAGGCTGACTTAGTCATTCGATCCACAATAACCCAAATAGAATAAACCATGCATATTCAAATCTTCCCAGTTTCAAGTAGGGATACTAATGTCTAGAGCAAAATCTCCCCTTTTTGATGCTCTACATTAGCTTGTTGATAACTAGGACACTTAATCACAAATTCTTACATATCATTTTTGATTACATTCCAGCAACAACCTCTAACAAAAAACGACAAATCTTGATGGCTCCCATGTGAATAAAATATAGAAAATTATGGTCTTCAGACAAAAATTGTTGCTTCAAATCATAAACAATCAAAACACACAACCAACCTTGGTAAAGAAGCACATATATCTCCCCCAGAAGAATGTCACAATGGATTTTTCAAAAACCGTTTTTTTCAACTCAATCATAGTCCAAAACAAGAAAGGATTTTAAGATACTTTGAAAAATGATACCACCATTTATATAGTTAACCAAGTGAACATCCGATCGAACAAGTCTGTGAACATCCCGAACTAACTCCTTTTTAGCATCCTCGATATGAATAATGCTACTTATTGACAATCAACTAAGAGAATCAACATCCACATTTTCCTTATTCGGATGATAAAGAACATTCCAATCATAATCTTAAACATTTATTGCAACCTCTTCTGATCGGTGAACACATCTATATGGACACCATATCGATAATGTCTCTAATCTTTCAAATAAAAACCATTGCCACTACCTCCAAATCATAATTCAAATAGTTATTTTCATGCAAATTCAATTTCGTTGAAGTATAAGCATTTACCTTACCATATTGCACCAAAGCACAACAAAGACCGATCCATGATGCATCAAAATAAACTACAAACCCAACGGATCCTTCTAGTAATTTCAAAACTTATTTATCAACTCTTCTCACAAGCTTTCGACCATTGGAATTTCACATTTTTCTGAGTCAATATAGTCAAAAATGATGCAATAAAGAAAAATTATTCCATAATCATTCTTTAGTAACCGAAATAACCTAAGAGAATCCAAATATTTGAAGGTAAAAGGCGTAGGAAAATTCTTAACTACCTTAGCCTTCTTAGGATCAACCTTGATACCTTCGTCAGAAGCAATATTGCCAAGGAAAGTAACGTGCCTCAACCAAAACCCATATTTGCTAAACATAGAAAACAATTGACAACCCTTTCGAATTTTCAAAACTATCCTTAAGTGATCAACATATTCATCGTCACTCTAAGAGTAGATCATATATCATCAATAAAAAAATCATGAACATGTAAGATATTGATTTAACATTCTATTCATAAGATTCATGAAAGAAACCAGGGCATTAGTCTAAATAAATGACATCACCAATAATTCATAGTAATTATACGATGTTCTAAAAGTTGTCTTTGGAATGTAATTTTCTCTTACCCTCAATTGATTATACCTTGATCGAAGATCTATTTTTGAGAATAAAGTATCACCTTGGAGTTGATTAAACAAGTAATTGATCCTTGGAATAGGATACTTATTCCTTATTGTAACCTTGTACACTTATCGGTAGTCAATATGTATACCAAGTGAATCATTTTCGTCCAAATAAATAACACCAGAGCACTCCATGTTGAGATACTCAATCTAATGAAACCCTTATCCAATAAGTATTTCAATTGATCCTTTTACTCCTTATGTTTTGACGGAGCCATACGGTAAGGAGTAATAAAAGTAGGTTGTGTTTCAGGAAGAAAGTCAATACCAAAGTCTATTTTCCTTTTAGGAGGAACACCTACAAGGCCATCGTGAAACACTTCTCGAAACTTATTTACAATCAAAACTGACTTAAACAGAATTATAACCGTAACCCAAACAAGATAATAGATGCAACCTTTCGACATTATTTTATAGACTTTAGGCAAGATACAAACCGACCTATAGGCATTGAATTTTCATTCTTCCGTTCTATGTTAGTTTCATTTGAAATATGAAATATGACGAATCGGGTTTGACAATCTATGAAAGCATAATAAGAATGCAGACAAATCACCCCAAGAATGACATCAAGATCTATCATGTATAGCTTTACAACATCAACCTGAGTGACTCTATGAGAAACTCAAACTAAGAAATTTGTATAGACTTCTTTACCAATAATGGGGTCACAAAAAAGGGTATCAACTAAAGTTCTAAAAGAATTTTGTAATAGAAATCAAATTTCATAGCCACACAGAGAGTCATAATAGACTAGCATCTGGATCAGGAAATGCATAAATATCAAACTGAAAGGATCGTGATTGTATTGAGTCTGAAGATCATAGAATCACATGTGACGAGGAACACCACTTGAATGAGAAAACGCAATAAGATGTGCATAGTGACCATCCTTATCCTTGCTAGACTACAAAGGAGAATCTCTCAATATGTGACCCATAATACCACAACCAAAGCAAGCACCTAAGCCAGGTAAACACTCTCCCAGTGGTTCTTCCCACACCTCTTACACGTGGGACATTCTAGCCATTGTGAGCACCACCTTTGGTCCTTGGGGTAGACACCCTATTCTTGTTGAACATTTTTTAGCCGAAGCATTTGAATAAATCTAACTTGAGAACTTTTTTTCGAAATGAAGAACATACATGTCCATCAGACCTAGCATGAGAGAAATCAACACTATTTATCCTTGTCCTTTTTGACTCTCTAGACTTCTCCTTTAGATTTAGCTCCTTCATTTATTGGGAATGAATCATAACCTTGAAATATATTTATATCTTTAGTCAACATGGGAGTTCAACATTCTTTGACCACCATATCGAACAGACCCAAAGCAAACTTCTAATTCATGTCATAAAGTTGGAAATCATTGTTGAAGCATACTTGGACAATTGAGTGGACTTCAATGAGTAGTCCTTCACACTCATGTTGTCTTGACTCATATTTATAAACTTTTTAACTTTAGAGGCTCTCATCTGAATAAAAAATAACCTATCAACAAATGCACATTTGAACTTGTCTCAATCCAAAAGACCCACATCCATTGCCTTTTCTTCGTTGCATAAATCATAGCTTTAAAAAGCTCGTTTTTGAAATCAATATTCCCCTTTTAGTTCAAAACTCTTTAGGAACTTCTAGTTCCCCTCTTTACTCAAATGTGAAACATTTGTAAAACTCTAAGGAATACTTATTTCCCTTATATAATTTTGAGAATTGAACTCAACTCTTGCTCTTTACTTAACTTGAAAAGCAGAGGAGGGGTGCCGAGATCCTAGCGGGATCTTCCCATCATGATCGACTACATAAGTTTCATTCAATCAGTAAGAACAGAACATTAACTCTTAGGGAATACTTAGTTCCCTTATAGATTTNTACATATATATATATATATATATTTACACACACACACACACACACACACACACATATATATATATATATGTATATTATATTTGTATATACGTTTTGCAAATTATTTCACTAATTCTGTCAATCTTTATAATTGTCGTGATAATGTGTTTTATTCGGCATGATTATATTGGTTGTCGTGATAATGTGTTTTATTCGGCATGATTATATAGGTAGACATTTTACAAATATTAAATTTGTTTCCAAAAAAAAAAAGATTTTACACTTTAAGACAAGTATGCTTTTAGCTTAAGTTATTTGTTTTAGAATTATTTACTTCGTTTCGTTAAGATTAAGAAGCTCCCAAATTGATCATATTAGTTTGTTTTATTTAAAAGTTTGTCTAGCTCGAAATTTAATTTGGTTTGGCCTAATTGTTAATTCTTTGGAGAATCAAATTTGGACCTTTCCTAATTCCCAGTCCAATATCTAACTCAGTCCATCCCACCCCATTTCCCCTCTTCCCTCAGCTACCCGGCAAGTCCAAGTAGCAGCATACCCAAATGAAATCTAGCTAAGGCCCATCCAATTTGTCCCAAAATTTTCTAGCCTCCACCTTTCTTGCCCGACCCTTTATACAGCTCTTGGAGAAGTCCAAAACAAATCCTCAAATCAGTAGCAACAAATCAACAGTAATTAGCGCGTGAACGTTTCCAACAGCGAGTAGCGGTGTGCGTATCAGAGGACCCAGCGTCCCTTTTCACTTTCATACAACCTTGAAGTCCTAGCAGGCACGCGAAATCTTCCTTGTGGGATGTGGGATTGATCCACATAGCCTCCAAGGATGAAGGCGTCAATCTCAGTCGTCCATCCCATTTTGTTGTCCGTTCATATGGAGGATCATTCAGGAATATTCAATTTTTTGGGACGGATTTGAGGAGTAATTTCAAACCTAAGGTTCAAAACTCAATTTTTCCCTTGTCCTTTTCCCTCCCATTTGAAAACCCTAAATCTTACTCTATATATTCTCTCTTTGAATCTGTATTCAGGCATTTTTTTTTTGGGAGAAAAATAAGAAAGAAGGCTTACAGAAGGGGTTGGGAAATAGAGAGTTTTTTTTCAGATAAAGAGACAATAGAGAAAGAGTCAAATATTCTGTATTTTTCAGATTTCACCTCTAGGAAAAAAAACAATATAAAAAGAACACGTAGTGGTAAACTCGAGAGGGTGAAGATCAAAGTTTTCTAGTTTTCTTCTTTGAAGTTCTCATCAAAGCATTCTTCATCGGAATACATTAGTGGTGATGGAAGCTCGTTATCTTTCGTTCATTGTCACAGTCGCTGCTCCGGAAAAGGTAATCCTTCTCCCTGATAGTTTATCTTTACTATTTTGCTATGGTAAGGGTGTGGAAGACGCTATTTTGTTGGTCATAATTGTTTAAGTAATTCATTGGTTTGGTAGTAGTTTAATGTGGAAATTCTCTTTGGTTTAATCGTGTTGTAGTGTCTAATACACATCTTGTCATTTCTGCAGGTTGGTTTACAATATCTAAATTAAAAGATTTTGTGGAATGAGTATTTTACGATGAATCATGGTGATGATCTGTTGATTCTTTTTCTCTTGGTTAAGCATTGCATTATGTCGATTTCGTATGTGTTAGATTGGGCTATGAGTTAAAAGAACACAAGAGATACTTATTCCAAGCTTCCCCTATTTCGAAGTTTGTTTGTCATTCTCTTCCTTCCTTCCAGCCTATACAAATATTTTGCTTTATTTTAGTTAATTTTGTCTTATCACTTGTGTTTTTTTTTGTGTTTTTTTTAATTGGTTATTTATTTGTTTTGATTTGTCAAGAAAATGTCTATGGAAGAGAAAAGAAAGGCTAGTGTTGGGGTTTCGGAATTAGCTACAACATTTCGTAGTAGTTGTTTTGAATCTGTTTGCATTAGAGTTACAATGCATGTGGTTACGACCCTAGCATGGATTTGTTCCTAAAATATTCTTACCTTTGTTTATTCGCTCTCGGGTTAGGATGTGTTAGTTTGATATTTCTTGTTTTTCCACTTTAAGAAAGTTATACTACTTTGTCTTTGCTACTTTTATAGGGAAAAATTATCGGTAAAAAATATAAATATACTTTGGTATCTTCATCTGTATATTATTAGCACCTCTTTGATTATTGTGTTCCTTTTTTATTTATCCTCATATTTTCTTTAGTTTATTCCCTTTAAATGGTATTTGGGAATCAGGCACTATGCTAATGAGTTCATTCTTGATGAATTCGTCTTATCCCGTTTGGGTTGATGCATGTTCGTGAAGAATCCATAGGATTTTGCATGGCCTTTTTAATCTTTATGATTCTCCCTAGTTTAAGTTGTGTATCTATTTTATACGAATTATCGTCCTTCTCATCTCGTATGTTAATATTTCTTTTGTTGCATATAAAACTCTACCGAGTTCTTTATGAACTCCCGCTTCCCCTTCTCTTGCATCTCGGGAGAACCACGAAGGCTCAAACCTCTATCCTTCGAGTTGGGTATCCCATGAAAATAGACAAATAGATTCGAAATTTAAAGAATTGAAGATAGTTGACGAAGTAAGGATTTGAAGGCCTTTTTTCTTAGCATATGTCGTATTGTATTTATTTGGGGCATAAGCGCTTGTCGGTTTTTTATTTTCTGTATTTATTTGGTATTAATTATTTTCTTAGTTTAGGACAGGTACAAATGGGTTAAAAACATGAAAGAAATGGGCCAAAAATAAAAAACAGGTGGGTCCAAATTCTGGTCAAGGCGGACAGAAAAATTCAGACTTGGAACCAATCTCTTTCTCCCTCTCTCTCTTTCTCTCCCCATTTTTCCTTACCGTCTATTAGTTTATATTTATGTGCTATAAGTTTTAAAGTTAAAAGAATCCAATCCCCCTAGAACGTCGTAGTATTTTAGCAACTTAAAATTGGGTCAAGTATAATTGAGTTTAAGATAAAAAAAATTTTCAACTAGATGTATCATCTAAAATGCTAATAATCCATTTCAAACAATATCCAATAAATTTATGAGTCAAGTTTTAGCCAAAATAAGTTAGTTGCCGGAAAACTATATTTAACGGGTATTATAGGTACCTTAAACACCTTCCTAAAATACAATATGAATCCCCGAACCCCTTAAGATGTTTTTCACTAGATCTTTCTGTTAAGTCTTTTGAAAACTAAACAAAGGTTTTCTTAATTTTCTCAAAATTAAGTGGCGACTCTTAAAAGTCAAAAATTCTTGAAAAAATATTTTTTTAATAAAACAGAAATTGCAACTCCGCTGGGGATATTAGATGACTCTAACCTTAAAACTAACATTATTTGGTTATAATTGCTTAATTGTTTACTTTATTATTATAATTCTTGCATTTTTCATGGAATATTTCTGTCAATTGGCAAATAGTTTGCATTAGGAAAACAAAACCTATGTGGCTTTGCACAGCTTTTTTAAGCAATACACAAGAGTTTTATTTGGCAGTATCAAATGAATATTTGGAATGTGGTCATCCGACATCATTTTGGTAGCTTTACCCCAATCTTTGTCTAAATCAGATAACCGTCAACTTGAAACCTTTTCTAGTAAGCCTAAGCTAGAGCAAAACCAAAACCAAAAAAATTAAGCATCAGCCTAAGACGGCTTAATACCAAAGGCGTATTAAGTCAATTTAGTAGAAAACAGTCAAAATTGTGTCTAAGGTCTCCGACCTTACGACACATCATTTTATTTGACATTTGAATGATGTATATGTGAAAACCAATTTGGGGTGGGTAAACCTAACTAGTTTCTGCTTTGTACATACGGATCATTTCCCAAAGTTTGACATGGTCATAGCAGCGCCACCTCAACTCACAATGTGGTATAATAATCTCGACGGGGATCATCGGAGAAATCTCAACAAATACGTGAGAGCGTTGACAGAGTTTATCAACATGAACGGTTGGCCGGAATCGGTTGAGGTCCTCACGGGATATTGGGATATCCAATGAATGGTGTTCCGATTTGGAACCTCTAAAATTACCCCAACTTTGAAGGAAATCAGATACTGCATAGACGCGGTAGGCACTAGGATAGAAACAAAGGCAAGAAAACAAGAAGACATTTTCATCCCTAATAAGCCTTCTGTAGAATATATTACGGACTGGCTCGGATTGGGGAAATATTTTGCATACTGGTGCCAAGAATCCCACATATCATTAAGAGACATTTATATCAGATTTGGACCTGCGAGTTTCTACTCCACTTACAACCGAGAGTTCGAGGTCCCATATAGAGAATGGAACGACATCCATCTTCTAGCATTTGATGTAGCTTGATTGGGAACGATGGTCTTCCTGTATGGCCAAAGTCTGAGCATCAATGCCCGAGTTATAACACTCGCGCACATTCTATTCAAAGGTACGAGAACCAAGGGATAAAAAAATACTACACTTTAATTCTACTCATCCTGTCCGACATGTACCGAGCTTTGGGAAAGAGCAAAGAGGTCCATCGATGCTTCCAAGGATGCAACCTACTCCTTCAGTGGTGGATTCTCAGCCACTTAGCAAAGGGTATTGGGACTCATGAGCTACATATTCTTGACAACAAGAATACCCTTAAATATTTGAATGACATGTTGTACAGGGCGAATATGGACCATCGAAGAACTAGAGGAAGATGGGCTCAGATTTTCTCAGAAATAACAGAAGATGATTTTCAATGGATGCTAGATTTCTTTATTTCAAAAGAGGTCGTCATAAAGAGCAGGAGAAAGCTTGTGCTTCCTCTGCCAGGTGTTCGGGGAATTTGCCCTTATGCACCTTTTCGAGTCATGCGATAGTATTGAAGGAGGAAGACTGTACCTCAAGATGCACATTATGGCACCTATGTGTATGATATTGGGGACGACAGAGTACCCGAAGCTTCAGAGATGCTGAGAGAATGGAATGGTGCTAAGCGATTCGATGAAAACACCATCACCCCAGATTGATTCAATGTTTGATATATCGAGGGTTACAAAGAGTGGCTAAGAGACGACATACAAAGCATATCCTCTCCAATCCCATGAACTTTTTGAAGTGTAACGGATCGAGAAGCCAAAGAGGTGGCCGAGCTTAGAGAGGTGAAAAAGGAAGATAAAGAAATGTATGTCAAGTTTGTCGATAAACAAGAGGGTCTTGAGAAGAAAAATCGAGAAATGGAATGACTAAGACGTGGTTATGATAATCTCGATACCTGTGTTAAGGATAAAATTGAAAAGATGCGATATGAAATCTTGGAGGACAAAGGACGCCTGAGAGAAGGATTTTTGCTAATGCTGCGATATATGTATCAACAATACAAGACTCAGGAGAGCAGAGAAGGAGCACGACCATCTGGAGCAGCATAGTGGATTTTGGCCCTGTGTGGGTTTTTATATGTATTTATGTTGTTTTTTTATCCCCTGCATGGGCCTGCCTTTATTGTACTTTCAAATGGCCCCTGCGTGGGTCTGTCTTTAATGTTTTATACTTTATTTTCTCCTTTGTGAACATTATTATTCATTTGTGAAATTTATTTGGGGGGAATTGTTTATTTGGCTCAAATTCACGTGTACATCATTCAAATACGCTAGGCCTACCCTTGGCACAAAAGAGTCCCCATGTATGTTTTAGGACGCGATATGTGTGTTTAACTGCTTATATGCTATGTTGCTCTGAATGAGGATATTGGAAACCCACTCTTTTCCAAAATATATACAGAAGTCACTATCAGGAATATCCGACCAAAATTTTCTGAGTCTTAAGTTTCTCACTGAAAAGACAAACCTCATCTCCAAATCCTAAACATTACTCTACTGTCTCAGGAAAGGCAAAATCACATCTATGGACAAAGGAAAGGGTATTCAAACTGAACCAAGTGAAGAAGAGAGTGTCGAGATGAAAAAGCAACGCGGAAAGCGTCTGTATGAATCACTATTTCCTCTTGAGAGCCCCGAATAGGAGATCAACGAAGAAAGTTATGAAAAGGAAAGTTATGAGGAGCTACTTGACCGCCCACCTTCTTTCGAGGGACGTCTGGCAAACGAAGACAGCAAAATTTCTCTTGAGGCATATCGCATGAAGGTCGAAAGAAGATAGAGGTCATCTCGTGCACTCTCGTTTTTGAACCCTATCGATCTAGGGGCCTACTAGGACCCGTTAAGAAAGTGTCCCCCCAAGTGGGATTATGAGATCTCCGCAAGACAGGTGAATGTCATCATAGGGAGAAAGGACATATAATAGAAAAGTGTATTGGGTTTAAAAACGCAGTCCGTTATTTATTTACTATGGATAGTACTCCTAACACTTGGTGTGACGACGTCATCCTTGCATGTGATGAACCACATCTTGACATACCGATCACAGAGGGAACCAAATTATTTTATTGCTCATTCACACCTTTCAAGAAAACAATGAGGGAAATCTACTCGGATTTGGTTTAGAATGGCGTCTTTACCCATTACTACAAGAATGTGGACATGCAATATTTTGTTCAGCACGAAATTTGAAGGCATTGTTCGTATCATCAGCACGCCACAGACCACAACATTGAATAGTATATTGAGTTCCACCACGACCTCGAATCCCTCATCAACATGGGAAAGATTCGAGTCAAGTTTTTTGCCTCGTGACTGATGTTGCAATAAGAAGAAGAATGACTGAGATGTAGTCATTATTATTATCTTTAAATCTTTGTTGTCTTTCAATTTCCTTGTAATCGCAATGAATGAATGAATGAATGAGATGTAGTCATTATTATTATCTCGAACTACGTTGGTCTTGTATTCTCCTTGTGAGAAACATAGGTAGCCTACAGGCCCGGCCACTATGTTTAAAAATTTTCATTCTCACCCTTCATGTTACGAGAAGATACGAAGACTAATTCAACAAACGTCAAAGAGCAGATGCAAGAAGACTGTATCTCAACGTGGTTTAGCCTTTTTGAGAAAGTGTCAAAACTAAAACAAGCAAGCTCCTGCCTGTTTAAAAAATGTGTTTCCATCCTTACTCGTGAGTTGAAAATATTTTCAACCAAATAAACTTGTGTGTTTATCTTCTCTATGTGTGATATTATGCATTTTGTATTCTGAATCTTCACTGACAAATCAGCCTTTAGGTTGTTTTCCTTCTCAGTTACTTTGATACTGGTATGTGTCAATCAAAAGCTGGTAGATCATCCCTATTTCTCCAGATCAAAAGGTCTCGCAAATTTCTTCCCTAGACAAAGCTCAAAAAAAGGAAAGACAGTTATGGGGGATAATAATGAATAAATAAGTCTTAATGATGTTGTGGTGGCTCAACCCACCATAGCGGACCAGAATGAGTTGATTCTGCAGGTGATGCAACAGATTGCAGAGATGAGGGTAGAAATGCAAAGGAGACAGGATCTGCCTGCACCAGGATTTGCTGCTAACACTGCTGATGGGAGACCTCCAATCTACATTCCCTCTTCAAACATGGATCCAGCCCAAGACAAGCCATCTACACGTGCTCAGAATCCGTCGGTTATAGATCTGACTACCCAAACTCCCCAATATGCTTCCGCATCCTACAAAACTCTACCCCCTCCTCAAAACAACCACCCCCAAATGCCACCCCATCCATAAAATACCCACCATCAAACCGCTCCACGACTGCAAAATCAAAACCAAAATACTTTCAATCCCCAAACACCCCACCACCACTCAAATCAAAATACCAATCCACAAACTTACCCACAGAATTATCAAACCGCTCAAAATGCCTAGAGTCCCTCGGTAGAACCACCTTTACCTAAAAGAACCACTTACCGAATTCCTGTCCCCACCGAGCACGATGTGCACGGATCTGAGCTGGACTATTATGAGGAACAGGAAAGAGAGTGGAGGGCAAAGAAAGAGGCAAAGGTCGTCATAAAAGAACAGATCAAGAAAACCATAAAGGAGATCCAATGCGTCCCTGATATCGCCGGGCTTAGTTTTGAATACTTATGTATTCATCCAAATTTCGACCTTCCAGAAGGGTTCAAGATCCCAAAGTTTGACACCATCGGAGGAGTGGGCAACCCTATGGCTCATCTGAGAGACTACTATGACCAGCTCATGGGAGTTTGAAGGGACGAAGCTTATTGATGCGGCTCTTTAGCCAAAGTTTGAGTGAGGCTCTAGAGAGGTTCACCTCCCATGTAACCCGACAATGGCCCAGCTGGAATGCTCTAGCAAAGGATTTTATCGATCGGTTTGCATACAACATCAAAATCGTTCCTTATCGATATTCTTTGGAAAAGATGAAGCTGAAATCTACCAAGAGCTAAAGAAAATTTTCTTATAGGTAGAGAAAGAAGGCTGCAAGGGTCACACCGCCTATGTCATAAAAGGAATTTATAGAAGTGTTCGTGCGGGTGCAATAGCCCGAGTATTATGATCAAATCCTGTTCTTGTAGGAGCAAAATCTGCCGAGATAGTCAACGTTGGTGAGACTATCGAAGATGGGTTGAAAACGAGAAAAATAGTCCGTGTTGATGCATCACCCAGAACATTGAAGAATAAAAGAGAAGAAATCGTTGTTGTTTCATATGGGGGAAAGAAAACCCTCAGAAACTCGTCATATTCCCAAGGTCGTTCTTGGCCTTCCGAAAATTCATACCAAGATTGCTACACGCAAGCTAGTCATCCCAATGATCCCCCAAATTTATCAGACTGCTACCTCCACTTATCCAAACGTCCAAGCTCCACTATACCAAAGTCCACCCCCGAATTACCAATCTCCCATTTACCCAAATCATCCTCCACCCTACCAAATTCCATCTCCCTACCAGGGTGTTACTCCCAAATGTTTTAACGTGCAGTCAAGCTACCGAGCACCCCCTCCTGCATATCAAGTCCAAATTCAAATCCCCATCCGAACTACCAAGCTACAATGCCAAACTACCAGACAAACTCATATCCCAGAAATCAAGCTCCCCGTCCGAACAATCGAGGTTATCAATAGATGCCTCCCCCACAAGGAAGTTATGATCCCCCTTGACCTCGGTTTGAGAAGAAACCTTCGAGGAATTTAACGACGGTCACAGAAAGCTGAACAAAGCTTTACAAGAAACTGGCTGCGGCCGGATATATCCACCAAGTGGGGCCTAAACCTGTATCAATTCAAAATTCTATAGGCCAGATCAGAGATGTGCTTATCATTACAACAGTGTTGGGCATGATATTGAGGACTGTATCAACCTCAAGCACAAGATTCAGGATTTAATTAACCAAGAGGTAGATTTTCTCCAACTACACCTAATGTCAATACCAATCCTTTGCCAAATCATGGAGGCAGAAACGTTAGTATTATAGAAACAGACGATGATTGGTGTGGGACAAAAGTGATAACTCCAATCGTTCATGAAATTTGGAAAAGGTTGTAGCTTCCTTGAGCATCAAAGAGAAGAAATAGTTCGTTATTTTGACACCCACAAAGGTTGTAACCTTGGTGCCATCAGAAACTCTTATCAAGCCAAAATTTGTGATTAAAGTTGTTGCTGCAAAAGGTATGACCCGATCCAGAAGATGTTATACTCTTGAGGATCTTGCTCTCGGAGGTCAATAGAAGGATCAAGCTAAAAGGCCAATAAGAGAGGGTGAGGCAGAGGAATTCTGGAGAAGAATGTAGCAAAAAGATTATTCTATTATGAAGCATTTGGAGAAGAATCTAGCCCATATTTCTGTGTGGACCCTGATGATGAGTTCTCAATCGCACAGGCAGGCTTTGATGAAGGCTCTTGACGATATGTATGTGCCCGTTGGCACAAGTAGCGATAATATGGCCGTTATGATTAACCAAGTTATCCAAGGGCATCAGCTTAGTTTTCGCGATGATAAGTTATCTTTTGAAGGGTGGTCACACAACAAGGCATTGCATATCACTGTCGTATTCCACGAGAAGGTCGTAAATCGCATTTTGGTGAATGATGGATCTGGTCTAAATATTTGCCCTTGGTCGACACAAAGGCTTTTAAGGTTTGACCTTGGGAAGTTGGAACAAAACCAAGTCAATGTAAGAGCCTTTGATGGGGTTTAGATAGATACGTTGGGAGCGGTAAATCAGATCATCCAAATAGGTCCTGCAGAATTCAGTGCACAATTTCAAGTCTTGAACATCGACACCAGCTACAGCCTTCTTCTTGGAAGGCCTTTTATTCACATGGACGGAGTTGTGCCTTCTACACTGCATTAGATGATGAAACTCGTTAGGAAGAACGAAGAGCTAGTCATTCATGGCGAAGGTAGTCATTCCGGCAGATAGGCGCCGATTTTCGATGAACTCTCTCGAGGTACTGATTTCTACACGATGGAGCTAGTAAATGCCACCGGTGAAAACTTGTCCCCACAGGATCTCATGCCTTCTGTGTATAACACGATTGCTACTGTGATGTTGCAAAGTTGATAATGAACCAGGTTTCGGATAGGAAAGGAATTCCCAAGGAATTGTTGAGCTCATTCAAGTTCCTTTCAAAGGGGAAAGGTATGGATTGGGGTACATCCCAACAGAGGATGATGAGAAGAAAAAGAAGAAGAAGGACCAATCATTGGCCAAGACAATCCCTCATATATATAAAATCTTCCAGTCCATGAATATGCCGAGCAGAGGGACCCTGGGGAAGGAATCAGTGGACTTTTTGAAGAGATCGATGCTATCATTGAAAAAGAGGTCGAGCTGACAAGATTCTCTAATGCTGAACCAAGAGAGATGCTTCAGAACTGGACCTCCACACCCATCCTGATCCCCCGTACTCCTTGGTAGAAGGGCATCGTTTTATGCATATTTAAATCAGTGGTAGTCCTGAAGAGGCTCGAGACCCACCATTTTGCATTTTTCTTAACTGTTCGAATTTTTTATTTTCCATCATGATGTTTAAAATGAAACATGGCCCTATGCCATGGCCAAACATTACACCGTTCTTTCCAATTTGAATGAAACCCTCTTTTAGGTTAAAATTTATTTATTTACTCATCTGTTATACTTTGCTTTCCTAACTTTGTTTGTTTATGCTTTCAGTAATGTAAGTTTTAAACCTACCAATGTCATGTCATGTCACGAGCTGAATGAACAAAATGAGGCAGGTGATGAAGAGGTTGATGAATACGAAGAGAAAAATGAAGTATCGGAATATTTTGCTGAAGAGTTTTTGCAGTTTGAAAATTAGCATAAACCGAATATAGAGAAAACTGAAACTGTAAATCTGGGGGACCAAGAGTGTGTCAAAGAGGTCAAAATAAGCATTCACTTGAATGAAACTCAAAGAAAAGGCCTAATTCATTTGCTTGTTGAATATATTGATGTGTTTTTCTGGGAAGTAGGTGACACGAAAGGGCTGAGTACTGATGTTGTATCTCATAAATTGCCGATTAATCCAGGGTTTGATCCAGTAAAGCAAGAGGTTTGGAAGTTCAAGCCCGAGTTGAGTCTCAAAATTAAAGACGAGATTACAAAACAAATTGAGTGTCGGCTGGTAGAAGTGACTCAATACCCGACCTGGTTGGCTAACATTGTTACGGTCATCAAAAAAGATGGGAAGATCAGAATTTGTGTCGACTATAGAGATCTCAACAAAGTTAAGCCAAAGGATAATTTTCCATTGCCGAACATACATATTCTGATTGATAATTAGGTCAAGCATGAAATGCAGTCATTTGTGGATTGTTATGCAGGTTATCATTAGATTCTGATGGACGAGGAAGATGAAGAAAAGACAGCTTTTATTACACCTTGGGTATATATCATTACAGAGTGATGCCATTTGGCCTCAAGAATGCTGGTGCTACCTATATGAGGGCTATTACAACCATATTTCATGACATGATTCATAAGGATATTAAGGTGTATGTGGATGACGTCATAATCACATCCCGCGAGAGTTCGAACCACTTGACATATTTGAAGAAGTTCTTCGATTTTCTGCTTCGGTATAACTTGAAGTTGAATCCCATTAAATGTTCATTTGGAGTACCAGTCGACAAGTTGTTCGGATTTATAGTCAGCAGAAGAGGTATTGAGATCGATCCTTCCAAGATTAAGGCGATTCAAGATTCACCTCCGCTGAAGAGTAAGAAGGAGGTGATGAGTTTCTTGGGGAGGTTGAACTACATCAACCTATTCATATCTCAATCAACTGTGGTGTGTGAGCCTATCTTCAAGTTGTTGAAGAAAGATGCTACGACAAAGTGGACTGAAGAGTGTCAGACTGCTTTTGATGCTATCAAGAACTATTTGTATCTGCCGGTATTGGTTCCTCTGCGAGAAGGGAGTCCATTGTTGCTGTAGTTGTCCGTCTGGTATAGTGCATTCGGATGCGTACTTGGTCAACACGACGAGACAGGAAAAAAGGAGAAGGCTATCTATTAAATAAGCAAGAAGTTTACTCCATACAAGTATTGTTACACTTTGTTGGAGAGAACATGTTGTGCTTTGACATGGCTTGCCCAGAAGTTTAGACATTATTTGTCATCTTATACTACATACCTCATTTCCAAAATGGATCCGCTGAAGTATAGGCGATGCCGACCGGAAAATTAGCTAAGTGGCAAATGTTGTTGAGTGAGTTTGATATTTGTGTATGTGACTTAGAAGGCGATAAAAGCACAGGCTTTGGTTGATCATCTTGCGGAAAATTTTGTTGAATAAGAGTATAAACCACTTAAGAATTATTTTCACGATGAATAAGTGTCATTTGTGGGTGAAGATATTTCTGAAGCATATCCAGGTTGGAGACTATTCTTTGATCGAGCGGCAAATCATCACGGGAAAAGTATTGGGGCGATCTTAGTGTTAAAATCTGGTCAGAACTATCCCATGGCAGCTAAACTCTGATTTAATTGCACGAACAACAAGGATGAGAATGAAGCTTGTGTTTTTGGTTTGATAATGTCCATTGACATGAATGTCCATGAGTTGCTTGTTATTGGAGATTCAGATTGTTGATTCATCAAGTTCAAAGAGAATGGGCTGTGAAGAATCCAAAGATTATACCTTACGTACAGTATGTACAGAAGTTGCGTAAAAGGTTTGCAAGATCGAGTTCAGAGATACTCCCAGAATACAGAATGAGTAGGCTAATTCTCTCGCCACCATCGCTTCTATGCTTAAGCATCCAGATACTGATTATATCCATCCTACGGATATAGATTTGAAAGACCATCCAGTCCATTGTTCACATGTTGAAGCAGAACCAGACAGGTTTGCCTTGGTATTTTGATATAAAGAATTATTTGATGTCCGGAACTTATCATGAAGATCCTTCGAGCCAGTTATATCTGGATGACTATGGAGAATGATTGTTGCAAGTTTGTACAAAAATGTCATAACTGTCAAGTGCGCGGTGATTTGATCCGAGTGCAACCTCACGAACTTAATGTGATGAGCTCACCTTAGCCGTTTGTAGCTTAGGTCATAGATGTCATCGGTCCAATATAACCAACTGCTTCTAGTGGACACAGATTTATTTTGGTTGCCATTGACTATTTCACCAAGTGGGTGGAAGCAGCTTCATAGAAGGCGGTAACCAAGAAAGTTGTAGCTGATTTTGTTCGAAATAATCATATATGTAGGTTCAGAGTACCAGAATCGATTATTACTAATAATGGTTCAAATCTCAATATCAATTGATGAGAGATATATGTAAGCAATTTAAGATTACTCACCGAAACTCAACTGCTTATCGCCCACAAAGGAACGGAGCTGTAAAGGCCGCCAATCGGAAAATCAAGAAGATTCTGAGGAAAATGATTGACAATCACCGAGGTTGGCATGATATTTTGCCATTTTTTTTTCAGGTTATCGAATGACCATTAGAACATCGACTAGAGCTACTTCGTACTTACTAGTATATGGAAACAGAGGCAGTCATACCTGCTGAAGTTGAGATACCGTCATTGAGAATCATCCAAGAAGCTGAGTTGAGTAACGCTGAATGGGTTCGAAAGACAATTGATCAGTTAACTTTGATTGACGAGAAGAGAATGGTTGTTGTTTGTCATGGTCAGTTGCATTGAGAGAGAATGATTCGTGCTTTTCATAAGAGAGTAAGAGCCAGAATTTCGAAGTTGGTCAGTCGGTCCTTAAACACATTTTTCCTTATCAAGACGAATACAAAGGAAAATTCACACCGAATTGGAAAGGATCCTACATGGTTTGGGAGGTATTATCCGGAGTTTCTTTGGTCCAGTCGGAGATGAATGGCACCGCATGGCAAAACCAATAAACTCATATGTTGTCAAAAGATACTACGTGTGAAGCTTCGGTTTCCATTTATGTTATTTCCTTGTAATTGTTTATATGCTTGTAATTGTTTAGTTTAGAGTTATACCCCTTTTGTAATGAACTACGTCTGACATGAATTCTCAAGAATGAGATACGTAGGCAGCCTATGTTGGCCTCGGTCACCCCATTTATCCCCTTTAAGTATTTCTTGGTATTTGAACTACGTTCGATCTAAATTCTCAAGAATGAGATATGTGGGCGGCCTATGTCGGCCTCGGTCAGTTTTCTTTGTAAATTTCTTATTTTATTAGCCTTTGAGGGGGAAATACGTTTGACCTAATTCCTGCCTCAACGGGATACGTAGGTGCCACAAGGGCTTGGTCAAATTTCTCATAAGATTTCTATTCCTCTTTACAATAGAAACCGGGACATAATTTTTGAGTGGGACTCAAAAAATTCTCAAGAAGAAGATTACTTCCTCAACGAATCAAGACTGAGGATATTTCAATATTTGCAACTGGGAAAGAATTTTTGAGAGGATCTAAATAATTTTGTGACTCACTCATCAATAGTTAAAGATAAGCCGAGGCATGTAACTGGGGCAGAAATTTTGAGGATGGCTTCAAAGTTTCAAAATGGGTTTAGCTACAGCCTACAGCGACTTTTAATACTCCCCACGCATAAGAAGATATACCTCCAGGCAAAAACTCAAGGAAGTTGACTAAGCTTGACGTGACATGACACTTGGCAGTGCCCTTTTTCAAAATTCACTTCTCAAAAATTTTATTTTCTTAAAGATTTTCCTTTTATGTTTTCATTTGTTTTGACATAAAATATTTTGTTTTATCTATCAAGAGTTGGAAGATCAGGAAAATCAACCGGAGATAGCAGGACAAGGAGATGACAACTGAAGAAATTGACATAGATCAGTTCATTTTTAAAACTAACAATTTTTTTCTAGACGCAGGTTTATAGCTTTGCTCTGAAATCACCAAATTCTTCCGATAGATGAATATGGAGAAGTCGAAGGAAGGAGGACTCTCTCCCAAAATTTAAGAGAGTCTCTATAGACGGAGGAATTGTTTTACACTGCTTATATCGAAACTTGGGAGTATGAGTGGTTTATTTCAGTCAATTTCCAACAACATGAAGTCTATAAAAAACGTCCAGTTAGATTCGAGGTTGAATAAGGCGAAAATCTCAAGAAAGAGTTTACGGTTTCCGTAAAGGACGTCATCTGCATCATAATGTCAGATATGATAAAATACACTACCCGGAGGGGTCATTTATTTTATTGTCGATCAAGACAATACACTACCCGGAGATGTCTTATTTTATTGTCGATCAGGACAATACACTATTCGGAGGGGTCATTTATTTTATTTCGATCGAGACAATACAATATCCAGATGGGTCATTTATTTTATCTTCGATTAAGACAATACACTATCTGGAAGATCATTTTATCGTTATTTTCAATTAAAATGATATGATTATCCAGAAGGCACCTTAGAGATCACTATGCTCCTTGATTTAAGCATTATTTTCATTTGGTACCAAGGATGACATCAAGAGTTAAGATCATACATCGCGAGTCAATATTCACGCATCGCAGAAGATCATGCACTACGAGTCAATATTCATGCATCGCTGAATATCACACATCGCGAGTTAATATTCATGCATCGCTGAAGATCCATGCATCGCGAGTCAATATTCATGCATCGCGGAAGATCACGCATCACAAGTAAATATGATGCATTGCATAAGATCATGCATCGCAAGTTAATATCCAAGCATCGCGAGAAGAAATTTATGCTCGCCAAAAGCTACGCATCGCGGGAAGATTACATGCCTCGCAGAGAGTTATGCATCGCGAGAAGATTTCATACCCCGCAGAAAATCATGCACTTCCAAAAAAGGAAATTGTTCATCTCAAGAGAAGTATTTACCCATCGACAGCATTCTTTTATTTTGACAAAAGTAAACATCAAGAAGGATATCGAAGACGACGTCAAGATAAAATACCAACAATGCATCAACTTTTATTTTTGACATCAAATGAAGAATACATTAAAAAATTACATTCCAAGCACAGGACATCAACTTTATTTGCTTAGCGTCAAACTAATCGAGTTGACGTCAAATGCTGAAGGAGAGCGACTAAGTGTCAATGCGGTAAAAGATACTATCTCCCTATTTAATTCCATTTTATGCTAATGAGTTTTATCTAAGCCGCTTTCGAGAGCATCCGAAAGGATGAATTATCCAAAAACAAAACACAGGTGCGAACGACATCAAAAAGGATGAGCACAATGTGGAGCTTTTCTTAGCAGCAAACTGGGACATATTCCAAAGAGGAGTGTCAAACTCTTAGGACGCGAGCAGAGGATGAGACTGCCACCACAATCAAACCACACTCCTATCAGAAGACATGTGGGTTTTTATTCGGCTTTTGTTAGTTTTGCTTTCGCATCCAAAAATCTTAGTATCTGCCTGAATCAAGTTTCCAATCTGAGTGACAATGCACCAAGAGCCTTTGAAATTATGTCTGTGTAAGTTCTTATCTATGGATGTGAAGACATCTGCCTTCATGGATAATAGGTTACAAGATTCTTTTCAAACTCCCTTAATTTGTCACTTGTCCCAAAACAAAGGTTATCTAGCATAATAGATTTCCTTATCAACCGATCGAGTCGAACTACAAGCAGCCTGATTCTTGGAAGGATATGTAGGCAGGCTCGATGATAAAAACTCGGCTGTATTCTAACATTCCCTCTTAAATCTTATTCCCGAGCATCCCGATCCCTTCATAACTCGGTATCGATATGACTTTTGATTACTTTCAAAATCGTGCGTTAAATCTAGTGTATCGAATTACAAGTGGCCTGAATTCTCATATAGCCTGAGATATGTAGAAAACCCATTTTGGGGTTCGGCCATAATTCCTAAATTCTGTACCAAAGTCCTTTTGTGAAAGATGAATATGTGGTCGGTCAAAATTGGTTTGGTCAATTTCACTTTCCTTGAATTTCTTGCATCAATCCAAGTAAAATGAGGGACAATTGTTGACACCCAATTTTGACCCTCCTTAATAGTAATTAATTAGCGAGTTTTTTCAATCTCAAAATGACTTAAATGGTTAGTTCTAAGAAATTAAAAACATATATAATTATTTAACTAATTTTGTCAATCTTTATAGTTGTCGTGATAATGTGTTTTATTCGGCATGATTATAGAGGTAGTCGTGATAATGTGTTTTATTCGGTATGATTTTATAGGTAGACAATTTATATATATCAAAATTTTATTCCCAAAAAAAAAATTTTACACTTTAGGAAAAGTATGCTTTTAGCTTAAGTTATTTGTTTTAGAATTATTTACTTTGTTTCGTTAAGATTGAGAAGCTCCCAAATTGATCATATTAGTTTGTTTCATTTAAAGGTTTGTCTAACATGAAATTTATTTTGGTTTGGACTAATTGTTAATTCTTTGGAGAACCATATCCGGACCTCTCCTAATTCCCAGCCCAATTTCTTAGTCAGTCCATCCCAGCCCATTTCCCATTTTCCCTCAGCTACCCGGTAAGTCCAAGTAGCAGCATACCCAAATGATATCTAGCTAAGGCCCATCAAATTTGTCCCAAAATTTTCTAACCTCCACCTTTCTTGCCCGACCCTTTCTACACCTCTCGACCCCGCCCATGCTTTTCATCTTCTCCACGCGCATATAGGAGAAGTCCAGAACAAATCCTCAAATCAGAAGCAACAAATCAACGTTAATTAGCGTGTGATCATTTCCAACAGCGAGTAGCGATATGCGTTTCAGACGACCCAGCGTCCTTTTTCACTTTCGTACGACCTTGCAGTCCTAGAGGGCACGCGAAATCTTCCTTGAGGGTTGTGGGGTCGATCCACATAGCCTCCAAGGATGAAGGAGTCAATCTCAGTCATCCATCCTATTTTTCTATCCGCTCATATGGAGGATCATTCAAGAATATTCGATCTTTGGGATGAATTTGAGGAGGAATTTCAAACCTAAGGTTGAAAACTCAATTTTGCCCTTGTCCTTTTCCCTCCCATTCGAAAACCCTAAATCTTTCTCTATATATACCCTCTTTGAATCTGTATTCAGGTTTTTTTATGGGAGAAAAATAAGAAAGAAGGCTTACAGAAGGGGTTGGGAAATAGAGTTTTTTTTCCTCATAAAGAGAAAACAGAGAAAGAGTCAAATATTCTGTATTTTTCAGATTTTACCTCTAGGAAAAAATAACAATATAAAAAGCACGCGTAGTGGTATACTCGATAGGGTGAAGCTCCGAGTTCTATTTTTCTTCTCCGAAGTTCTCATCAAAGCATTCTTTATCGGAATCCCTTAGTGGCAATGGAAGCTCGTTATCTTTCGTTCGTTGTCACAATCGCTACTCCGGAAAAGGTAATCTTTCTCCTCAATAGTTTATTTTTAATGTTTTGTTGTGCTGAGGGTGTGGAAGACACTATTCTGTTGATCATCATTCTTTAACTAATTCATTGGTTTGGTAGTAGTTTAATGTGGAAGTTCTCATTTGTCTAATCGTGTTGTAGTGTCTAATACACATCTTGTCTTTTCTGCTGGTTGGTTTACAATATTTGAATTAAAAGATTTTGTGGAATGAATATTTTACGATGACTCATGGTGATGATCTATTTATTTTTTTTCTCTTGGTTAAGCATTGCGTTCTGTCGATTTCATATGTGTTAGCTTTGGCTGTGAGTTCAAAGAACACATGAGTACTAGCTAATACAAATATTTTGCTTTATTTAATTTAATTTTGTCTTATCTCTTGTATTTTTTTGTTGTTTTTTTAATTTGGTTATTTATTGGTTTTTATTTGTCAAGAAGATGTCTAAGGAAGAGAAAAGAAAGGGCTAGTGTTGGGGTTTCAGAATTAGCTACAACATGTCGTAGTAATTGTTTTGGATCTGTTTCCATTAGAGTTAGAATGCATGTGGTTGCGACCCTAGCATGCATTTATTCCTAAAATATTCTTACCTTTGTTTATTCTCTCTCGAGTTAGGATGCGTTAGTTTGGTATTTCTTGTTTTTCTACTTTAAGAAAGTTATACTACTTTGTCTTTGCTACTGTTAAAGGGAAACATACTTAAATATACTTTTGTATCTTCATTTGTATATTATTAGCACCTCTTCGATTATTGTGTTCCTTTATTTTTTTATCCTGATATTTTCTTTAGTTTATTCCCTTTAAATGGTATTCGGGAATCAGTCAGTATGCTAATGAGTTCATTCTTGATGAATTCGCCTTATACCATTTGGGTTGATGCATGTTCGTGAAGAATCCATAGGATTTCGCATGGCCTCCTCAATATTTATGATGATCCCTAGTTTAAGTTGTGTATCTGTTTGATACGAATTATTGTCCTGCTCATATCGTATGTTAATATTTACTTTTGTTGCATGTAAATTCAACTGAGTTCTTTGTGAACTCCCGCTTCCCGTTCTCTTGCATCTCGGGACAACCACAAAGGCTCAAACCTCTATCCTTCGAGTTGAGCATCCCACGAAAATAGACTAACAGATCCGAAGTTTAAAGAATTGAAGATAGTTGAAGAAGTCGGGATTAGAAGGCTTTTTTTCTTAGCATATGTCGTATTGTATTTATTCTGGGCATAAGCCCTTGTCATTTTTTTTATGTATTGATTTGGTATTAATTATTTGCTTAGTTTAGGACAGGTACAAATGGGTTAAAAACCCAAAATAAATGGGCCAAAACCCAAAACAGGTGGGTCCAAATTCCGGTCTAGGCGGACAGAAAACCCAGACTTGGACCCAATCTGTTTCTCCCTCTCTCTCACACTCTCTCTCTCTCTCTCCCTTTTGTTTTATCGTCTGTTAGTTTATATTTATGTGCTATTAGTTTTAAAGTTAAAAGAATCCAATCCCTGTAGAACGCCGTAATGTTTTAGTAACTTAAAATTGGGTCAAGAATAAATGAGTTTAAGATAATAATTTTTTTTCAACTAGATGTTTCATTTCAAATGCTACGAACCCATTTCAAACAATTTCCAATAAATTTGTAAGTTAAGTTTTAGCCAAAATAAGTTAGTTGCCGGAAAACCGTATTTAACGGGTATTTAGGTGCCTTAAACACCTTCCTAAAATACAATATGAATCCTTGAACCCCTTTAAATGTTTTTCACTAGATTTTTCTGTAAAGTCTTTTGAAAACTAAACAAAGGTTTTCTTAATTTTCTCAAAATTAAGTGGCGACTCTTAAAATTCAAAAATTCTTGAAAAAATTATTTTTTTGATAAAACAATAGTACGAAAATATAGGGAAAGACCAGGGCCTTAACGGGGTTCTGGCGCTCTAAGAGGTGTGGAGAGCCCTAGACTGACGGACAGAGTCTGTCCTTAGGCACTCTGAGAGGCACGACGCGCCAGAGCCTGACGGATAGACTCTATCTTGAGAGGCATTGGAGGCGCAGCGCCCGAGCATCCCCCCAATAGGTTTTCAGACTTTTCTTTTTCATTTTTCATCTCTAAACCTTCCCAAACTCCCATGGATCCCACCCCCAAATACTTAGGATTCCGAATAACTTATTACCCAATGATTTAGACCTGAAAAAGAGTCCAAAAACATGAATTAAAAAGCGATCAACAACAATCCAATCAATAAGAACATCAAACTTTCTTTCAAGATTCCAACCTCTTACATGAGTTAATTCATGAAATGGACTGATTTGAATAAAATTGGTGTGTGGGTGAAATAACTCAACACAAAAGAGCCTACATACCTTGTTAGGGATTATTCCCAACAACAATCTACGAAGCTAAACTTGGTGTTCTTGCGTCTTCTTCTTCCTTCTCCTCTTTTCTTCTTACATTTAAAACCCTAGTCTCTTTTTCTAAGTGCGTAAACTGAATGAGATCAGTTTAGACCCGAACATATTACTCCAAAACGAAATAATTAATTGTCTTAAGGAAAAGACCCAAATACCCTTACTAAATGCGTTTTTGGAACTTTCCTTGCTCAACAACCCATCTTCTGAAGCTTATATCTCAGTCATACGACCTCGTAAATTCTAATACTTGGCGTCATTGTAAAGACCTTCCAACGATCCTTCAATCCATATAAAGAACTCACCCAAATTCTTCTTGAGCAGGGAGTTATGGCCTTCTTAAAATCACCAAAACTTTACTTTTGAAATCTGGAAATTTTCCCGATTTCCTTACTTACTTCCAAATTAGATCTTTCTTGTTTTTCTTAACGTAACCTTAATGTATCTAGAATTCGAGATGTAACAATATCTCCCCCTTGGGAATATTCATCCTCTAATGAGAATTCTTTCTCTAAACTAAGGATAGTAATATCATTTAGTACTCAACCACAAAAGCAAATAATCGCATGCTTATACATAATCTTATAAAGTGCTAAGAAGAGATTTTAGTACCTTGATCTGCATTCTCTCCGGATTCAAAGATATGTGGATACCTCTTCTTCATATCCTCCTCAGCTTCCCAAGTCGCTTCTTCAACAAAATTGTTCCTCCAAAGGACCTTAACCGAAGCAACTTCCTTTGTCCTCAATTTGCAAACCTGCCGACCCAATATCTGAACCGGAACTTATAAATAGGATAAGTTATTCTTAATCCCCACATTCTCTGTTGGTACTATCGACGAAGCATCACTCAAACACTTCTTCAACATAAAAATATTAAATATCGGATGAACCGCTTCCAACTCATGGGGTAGATCCGACCATAAGCCACATTGCCCACTCTCTTGGAGATTCTATAATGTCCAATATATTGGGGACTAAGTTTCCCCTTCTTACAAAACCTCGTAACTCCTTTAATAGGCGAAACCTTAAGATACAACCAATCATCTACCTTGAACTCTAATAGCCATCTTCTAACATGTGTGTAGGACTTTTCGCGACTTTGTGTGGTCTTCAACCTTTCTTGGATCACTTTCACCTTCTCCATAGCTTCGTGGACTAAATCTGGTCCTATCAACCCTGCTTTGCCAACTTCAAACAACCCAATAGGAGATCTGCATCTTCCATAAAGAGCTTCATATGGAGGCATTTGGATGCTCGAATGATAAGTGTTGTTATAAGGAAACTCAATGAGAGGTAGGTGATCATCCCAATTTCCTATGAATTAGATCAGAAAAGCTTTCAACATATATTCCAAGGTCTGGATAGAATGTGCTGCTTGTCCATCTGTCTGAGGATGAAAAGCAGTGCTCAAATTCACCTTGGACCCAAACTTTCTAGAATGATTTCCAGAATTGTGCGGCAAATTGTGCACCTCTATCTAAAATAATTGATATTGTAATTCCATGAAGTCTTACCACTTCTTGGAGGTATAACTTTGCATAATCTTTGGCCAAATAGGTAGTCCTTACCGGCAAGAAATGGGCTGACTTTGTATTATTCTATCGATAATCACCGAAATATAATCATGTTGCCTTCACGATCTTGGAAATCATGTGATGAAGTCCATATTAATCATCTCCCACTTCCATTCTGTAATCGCTATAGTTTGAGAAAAACCTCTAGGTCTTTGGTGTTCTACCTTCACTTGCTGACAATTTGAACACTTGGAAACAAATTCAGCAATATCTTTCTTCATGCCTTCCCACCAATATACCTCTCTCAAATCACGGTACATTTTTGTGGAACCCGGATGAATGGAATATCTGGAGCTATGAGCCTCTTCTAAGATCCTCTCTTGAAGTCCATCCACCCTAGATCCATATAATCTTCCTTGGTATTTCAGCACACCATATCCCCCTTGTTTGAAAGCCAATACTCTTTGGCATTGGACACTTGCCTTCAAATCAAGTAGAATAGGGTCTTGGTCTTGTTTCTCTTTCACTTCAGACACCAAGGATTATTTAGCCCCACTGGTTACCACTATTCCTCCTTGTGTTGAGTCCATATGTCTGACTACCAAACGTGCAAGTTTGTGCACATCTTTTGCTAACTCCCTCTTTTCTTCTTCGACATGAGAAGCACTTCCCATGGATAACCTTCTTAAGGCATCAGCAACCACATTAGCCTTACCTAGGTGGTAAAGAATACTCATATCATAATCTTTATGTAATTCCAACCACCTTTTCTGTTTGAGGTTGAGCTATTTCTGAGTGAATACATATTGGAGACTCTTGTGCTCAGTGAATATATCCACGTGAACACCATATAAATAGTGACGCCATATTTTCAATGCAAACACTACTGCAGCCAATTCTAAGTCATCAGTTGGATAATTATTATCATGCACTTTCAACTATCTTGAATCATAAGCTATGACCTTGCCATTTTTCATTAATACACAGCACAAGACAACTCTTGATGCGTCAAAATATACCACAAAGCGTGGAGTACCCTCTGGTAAGGTAAATACCTGAGCGTTAGTCAATCTCTTATTCTACTCTAGAAAGCTTTTCTCACAAGCTTCATACAATTGAAACTTAACTGTCTTCTTAGTGAACATGGTCGAAAGAGAAGAGATAGATGAGAATCCTTCAACAAATCTCCTATAAAACCCAGCCAAACCCATGAAATTCCTTATATCTACCGGAGATGTGGGTCTACGCCAAATCTGAACTGCTTCTATCTTCTGAGTGTCAACTTTATACCTTCATCAGAAATAATGTGGCCTAGGAACGCCACAGACTTAAGCCAAAACTCGCACTTGGAGAACTTGGCATACGACTTCTTATCTCTCAAAAGTTTGAAAAAAAACCTTAGGCGACTAGCATGATCTTCTTCATTTATTGAATATAGTTGTATGTCATCAATGAAAACGATGACAAACAGATCCAAATAAGGTTTTGAACACTCTATTCATAAGATCCATGAATGTTGCATATGCATTAGTCAAACCAAAGGACATAACCAGAAATTCATAATGCCCATACCTTGTTCTAAAAGTTGTCTTGGGAATATCACATTCCCTAACTCTCAAATGATGATAGCCTGATCTGATGTAAATCTTGGAAAAGCAAGAAGCACCCTAAAGTTAATTGAAGAGATCATCTATTCTTGGAAGAGGATATTTATTCTTGATGGCCACCTTATTTAATTGGCGGTAGTCTATACACATCCTAAGGGACCCATCATTCTTCCTAACGAACAAAATCGGAGCGCCTCAAGGTGAGACAATCGGTCGAATTAAGACTTTATCTAGCATATATTTCAACTACTCATTTATGTCTTTTAACTCTACTGGTGCCATCATATATGGCATAATAAAGATACGACGAGTATTTGGGATGACATCTATGTCGAAGTCTATCTCTATTTCAGGAGGGACCCGGGTAGATCATCAGGAAAGATTTTTGGAAACTCATTGATTAACGGAACTTACTGAAAAGAAGGTACCTCAACACGTGAGACATTAACTCAATTTAAGTGATAGATACACCCCTTAGAAACTAACTTCCTCGCCTTATGGTATGAAATGAAGCGGCCCTTCGGCACTGCTAAACTACTAGCCCACTCTATGACTGACTCATTTGGACTCTGGAATTTGACAACTTGAGTTCTGCAATCTATTGATGAATAACAGGAATCGAGCCAGTCCATACCTAGAATGATATCAAAATCTACCATATCTAACTCTATTAACTCAGCCATGGTACTCTTGTGATTGATTGAAATAGGACAATCACGATAGAATCTTTCTACTAGAATAGAATCCCTAACAAGTGTAGAAACACATAAAGGTTCACAAAGATTTTCAAGGAGAATTTCAAATTGATTCACCACATAAGGAGTTACAAAATATAAACTTGATCCTGGGTCTAACAAAGCATAAACATTAAAATCAAAGACTTCGATCATACCCGTGATAACATCTGGAGAGTTCTCTTCCTCTTGGCAGCTAGTGATTGCATAGAGGTGATTTGCCCCTCCGCCGTTACCAAAAGTATCTCTTGTGGGTGCAGCCCTCTTTGCTTGAGCAACTGATCAAGATTGGATTCATTGCCCGAATTTTCACCACCTTGGTTCTTACTAGGCTTTATATCATGAAGTGATCCTCTTAAACACACTTGAAGCAACCTTTTTGGCCATCACGACATTTTCTAGGGTGGATTCTACCACACTTTCCACATGCAGAACTCCCACCACCTCTTTGTGCAACACTACCTTGAGATTGGTACGGTCTAGCCTTGAAGTCCTGTGAATTGTGACGGCTATACTCACTTCGGTTTCTGGGTGCAGCGGAACTAGAAGATGATGGTGCATGCTCATTTGATTTCTTGAATTGTGGTCGACTTGAACCACCATTCTGTCGGCCAAACTCATTCCCAGTCTTCGCCTTCTTGTTTTGGTGCTCTTCTCTATCCTTCACCTTCTCTTCTTCAACTTGTTGAACGTATACCATCTGCCTAGATATATCGATGTCACCTATCAACATGGCAGCCCTACCTTCCTTGCTTGAAGTACGACCCAACCCTGCAACAAACAAACTCATTCTACTCCTCATGTCTTTCACCGTCTCCAGAGCATAGTGAGATAACTAGATGAACTTCAACCCATATTCATGAACACTTATGGAGTCTTGTTTCATAGTAAGGAACTTCTAACGTTGGCTTCCTTCAGTTGACGAGGAATGAACCTCCCAAAGAAGGATTCTTCAAAGCAAGCCCAACTTAGATGTGGTGCGTCCTCAGCCCTACCATCCTTCCATTAATCGAACAATGTTCTGGCTACACCCTTCAATTGGTTTGCAACCAATTAAACCCTCTTAGCATCGGCCACATACATTACCTCATACACCTTCTTCAACTCCTCTATGAAGTTCTCTGGATCTTCAGTAGTGTTTCATCTTGTGAAACTAAGGAGATTCATTATCACAAACTCGTGAAATCTCAAGGTATCAGCTCCTTCTTGTCGAGCTTCTCTCTGTTTCCCAAACTGGTTGGTCACAACCTGACTTAGCATCCGGATAGCTTCCCAAAACTCAGCATTGGTAACTTCTCCTTGGGGTTGCACCTTTGGTGAATTTGAAACCTCTTGTTCCTCAACATTTTTTCGTGGTCCACCTTTGAATTCTCTTCTTGGAGGCATGATGATTTGAAAATACTTGTAAGAATGAATTAGAGATAGAATTTTAGAGATAAACTCTTCGCACAAAATAAGATGAAAGAAGTGAAGCATTCCTAAATTTGGCAGCCTCCTAATCATAGATGTGGCGCCCTTCACACCGATGACTAAGACTCTGCAGACATGACTTTATCGACTCCCTAGGTATCTTGAACTCTGTGATATGATACAAAGTTTATCACACCCCGAGCATACACACTGGGTGTTATTGGCACTCGAAGACCATTTTTGTCCCTCAAGCGAACCCCTGGCCTGGCTATTTATATTAGTGGAAGACAAACCTGAACTTTGCACGAGTGAAACATAATAAGAGAGAAATACATCATGTCATAACTTTATCTAGAATGGAACTTGAGTCTTAATAACTGAAAACAACTCCAAACTGAAATACTTTAATCTACGATGCCTCTAAATTGTCTACAGAGGGATGTACGGATAGACCCCACAACATCCTAAAATTTAATCTAATACAAAAATGAAAAAGGATGTCCTCCAGAATGCAAGGAGGCTCAACACAACATTGAAGCTCTATTTGGAATCAACGAAGCGTTGTGTGCTGATCTTGGGTACCTGCATATGCATCATGAAACGATGCAGGTCAACTGGCATCAGTACATTGAATGTACGAGTATGCAAGTTGGAGAGCTAAACAACGATTTAAGCTTGAGGGGATTAGATAACTTGCCTTGGCTCTGCTCAACTCAAGAGTATACTTATCTCAAATGATATACATATAAAGTAGTTTAAATCACATGCAATATGTGTGTGTGTATGTATATAAATATATATATATATCATAAAACAGTAAAAACAACATAGTTCGTTAAAGGAAATGTAATAATAAACTCAACTTTACTTATATAAGAAAGTATTATCGCCTCTGTGGGAGTTTCTCTAACTGACAACCATAAGTATGAGCCTAAGTGATGATACAACGTCTTACCTCATGTTGCAAGAGGACCATCCTACACCTTGCCATCGGTATATGACCTTACTCAATTTAGTGGATCCACTAGCTCTCCTTACATAATCATCTAAAGAGTATGACACGTCAATTCCCATGTTGGCTACATGGTTTACATGGAGACTTAAGTTAATATGAAGTCTCGTCCCCACATCGGTGCTCAATACTACTCCAAAAAATGTACTTTAGCTCCTACTTTTAATAAAACTTCCTTCCTTTTAGCTTTAAAAATCTCCTTTTTGGAATCAATATTCCCCCTTTAGTTCAATACTCTTTTGGAACTTCTAGTTCCCCTCTTTACTCAAATGTGAAATATTTGTAATAATCTAGGGAATGCTTTATATCTTTTTGAGAATTGAACCTAACTCTTGCCCTTTACTTAACTTGAGACTCTTAGGGAATACTTAGTTCCCTTATAGCTTTTGAGATATGAACTCAACTCTTTACTTGACATAACTTGAAACTTTAACTCTTAGGGAATACATAGTTCCCTTATAGCTTTTGAGAAGTGAACTCAACTATTTACTTGACTTGAACTTTAAGTCTTCAAAACAATGTGAAAACATTTGTGAAAGACTTTTAAAAAACATTACCTAGCCTTTCTTCTTAACTTCTAGACTTGGCTCTCAACCTCTTTGAATTTGAACTTACTTTCCTTGAATTGAATTATAGATTCAAGGATCATGATCTCATGTTTATGGATGATTTCATGATATTTATATATACCTTAGAGTGTTTGAAAAAACTAGGAATGAGGGGTACATTACTTAGGAACTCGTACGAAAAGATACGGAAAGAACGGGTTGTGGCGCTCTGGGAGGCGCGGAGCGCCCTAGTCCTCAGGCACTCTGATAGGCGCAGAACGGCAGGCCAGATCCTGACGGAAAGACTTTGTCTTGAGGTTCCTTGGAGGCGAGGCGCCCCAGCATACCCCCAACGGTTTTCTGACTTTTCTTCTTCGTTTTTCATCTCTAAACCTTCCAAAACTTCCATGGATACCACCCCNCCCACCCCAAACACTTAGGTTTCCTAATAACTTATTACCCAATGATTTAGACCTGAAAACAGTCCTAAAACATGGATTACAACTAACAGCGATCAACAACAATCCAATCAACAAGAACNACCACCCCAAACACTTAGGTTTTCTAATCTCTTATTACCAAATGATTTAGACCTGAAAACAGTCCTAAAACATGGATTACAACTAACAGCAATCAACAAAAATCCAATCAACAAGAACATCAAACTTTCCTTCAAGATTCCAACCTCTAAGATGAGTTAATTTATGAGCTTGACTGATTTGAATGAAATTGGTGTGTGGGTGAAATAATCCAACACAAAAGAGTTCACATACCTTTTTATGGGTCGCCCTTGAAGAAAATCCACGAAGCTAAACTTGGTGTTCTTGCGTCTTCTTCTTCCTTCTCCTCTTTTCTTCGTACTTTCAAAACCCCAGTTTATTTTTCTTAAGTGTGTAAACTGAATGAGAGTAGTTTAGACCCCAACATATTACTCCGAAATGAAATAATTAATTGCTTTAAGGAAAAGACCAAAACACCCTTAGTAAATCCAATTTTTCAACTTTTCCTACTCAACAACCCATCTTCCGCAGGTCATATCTCACTCGTACGACATTCGAAATTCGCAAACTTGGCTTCGTTGAAAAGATCGTCCAATGAAATTTTCATACATAAAAAAACTCACCCAAATTCTTCCTGAGCTGGGAGTTATAATCTTTAAAAATGACCAAAATTTTACTTTTGAAATCTGGAAATTTTCTAGATTTCCATAATTTTCCAAATTTGATCTTTCTAGTTTTTCTTAACTTAAGTTTACTTTATTTAGAATCCATGATTTTACAGATATAGTACTCCAAATATGTCGAATTTCTTCTAATAATCCATTAATTTTTCATGAATTGTTGACTTTATCTACAAATAGTAGAAATATTTGTTAAAAAATAACAATTTATAACATATTATCATTTTAAAAAATAAGGCCTCTGAAGTTTGGGTGCCTAAGACAGTGTCTTTTTTTTTTAACACTGTTGAGCCACCATTGAGATCATGGATTATGTGTTCTATACAACAATATATGAATACAAAAGTGCGAAGAAAATACAAAGTTATAAATATTAAGTGAAATTGAATATAAAGTTGTGAAAACAAAAAACTACCTCTTTCATTTGAAATACAAAGTCACTTTGAAAGGTAAAATACAAACTAACCGGTCATGAACTATATGTTGAATACAACTATATATATGAATACCAAAATGAGATGAATATACAAAGTTATAAATACAAAATGGGATTGAATATAAAGTTGTGAATACAAAAGAAATACTCTCTTCATTTTAAATACAAAGTGACTTTGAAAGGTAAAGTTGACACATAAAATACAAAATTTATTGGTATATGATTAGATATAATACAAAACAACAGAGAAACTCAAACTTGTTCACATATAAATTGAGATTGAAATGCAGAATGAATATCGAATGAAATATAAAATTGTTAGCATATAGTTAGCACGAATACAAATTCAGAAGGAAACACAAACATGTTGGTATACTGATTGAGATTGAAATATAATTTAAAAACAAAAAAATGTAAAACTTTTTGATATGTAGATAGAATGAATGCACAATAAATTGTTCATTCAGGCATTGTCGACATACAAATGTTTTCCCCGAATCTAAAACCCTAAAAGAAAATACATGTTTTCCCCGAATCTAAAACCCTAAAAGAAAATACAAATATAGTAAAAATCAAACAAAATAAACATATGAATGAATTTGTAGATTCTAATAAATCTGAAATATTAAAACGAATTCAGAAAAAAAATTATCCAATCGACTTAAAGTATGAGATATATAAATATCAGATGAATATGTAAACAAACTTGCATAAAAATAAAAAATATTAACGAAAAATCTGTAATATGTACAATGTGAAATGTAAATCATAAACAGTGATATTGAAATCAGTAACACATACCATAATTGGTGATCTAAAACATCAAATCAAAATAAATCTAAAAAAATAATGGAAATTAACTTGTCAATGGAGAAATAACTAATTAATAAAGAGATCTCGTTTAACGATAAAGAAAATTTGTTGAATTAAAATATAAATTTTGATGAACAATTAGCGAGCACATTCAAGAGATCTAAAAACGTGAAAAGGGGGCTTGAACATGAAAGGTGGGGGTAAAATCGTGAAAGGTGAAGAAGAAGGGTTATTGGGTATTACATTAATGTCACGACCCAAAACGGGCCGCGACTGGCACCCACACTTGTCCTACTATGTGAGCGAACCAACCAATCCAATTCCCAACATTTGTACCATAATAAACAGAAAA
>NC_028643.1:21557670-21603112 GCF_001406875.1 Solanum pennellii
ATATATAAATATATATATATATTGCAATGCTTTCTATGAATCTGTGTAGTTAATCAAACAGATTCAATATATCTTGCAATGTATTTTTCTTTTGTTGCAAGTTTTTATGAACAATTGTTGAAAAAAATGTAATATATATATCTAATTTGATTCATTCAACTATTCATATGTTTTTTTTATATAGTGACCAAAAATACTACTCAATTTTATAATCTTAAGAAGGATTTCCTTATTCTGAAAGTGATGTTTATGTAGTTGGTGTTGTAAATAATTTAATATGATCTTTGAATTGTGACTCAATAAGACTTCTATAGTTGGTGTTGTTAATTGTTTAACTTAATCTATTGTGGTTCAACAAGATTTCTATAGTTGGCGTTGCTAATTGTTTAACTTAATATTTGGATTGTGACTCAACAAGACTCTAATAGGTCAGGATTTTTGAATTTTTAAATTTTTTTTCTTGAAACATATTTATATTTTTTTAATAGTGTTATTTATTGAGTTTTTATGCCATGGTAATTTGTGTAAGTTATTTGTGGGGTAAAATGTACTACATGTAAGACATAGTTCAAATGAGAATAGTATCAATTTAGATTATAATAGAATAAAAAAATTGTTATAAACTAACTTTATATCCTTTTTGTTTATGATATAAAATTTTGTTAGAAGTTATTTACATATTCTATATTTGTTGCAATTGAGGATGAATGATGTGATTTCTTAATAAGTATCCACATTCAATGTTTTTGTGCTTATGTCCATCAGGTAAATATCAAGTGAAGTGATTGCAAATGCTTTCTTCACTAAAATATATATACATTTAATCATGTTTTGCTCAGAATGTAATGGTTTGGTATAGAGTTATGATTAGCTCTGACACCACTTAACTTTTACAAATAAAATTAAGTATAACACATTAAATTATAGAACTAAAGATTAGATTGCTATGAAAAAAAAAAGATATAATGGGTTGCCAACAGAATAAAAGTTATTCATGTATAAATTTAATACAATATTTAGTTTTTAGATGTTGTATAAAAGCTGTTCATAAATTAATTTTATCTATTCGGAAGAATTAGAAATTATGTCAATTTTAAACTAATAAAAAGACTCAATTTTGTTATTAATAATGAAATGTGGATGTCTTATAGCAAATTCACACTTGAAGACTTTTAAGATTTGTAGGCGTGGCTTTGAAGATTTTCTTCATGACGTTGAAGGATACAAATACACCCCTACCTTCTATATATATTATTCCTACCTACAAAAGATATAGATTGAAATATTCAAAGGAAAATATTACTATTCTTTTTGTTTTATTCTTTGTTATTTAACTTCTAGTATCTAATTTTTATAATACATTTTGGAAAACTATATGCACAACGGAAACATATCATGCTCTTATTCCTTACATGAATAATATCACTAATACCTTTATGCTAGAACACATAATAATCATGCTAGAACACATAAATTTGTTCAAATTTAATTTGATAAACACCTCTTAAAGTGTAAGTAGATACCTTCAAGCGAAATCCACCAGTTAGACAGACTTTCAAGCGAATCTACAAGATTTACAATATATATGGTCTTCTACAGTGATCCCAATTTTACATCCGAACTCTCTCAATACTTGGGTTGACAAATATGAATAGAAAACTAATTTCTCTATTTTCTAGGTTAAAAGAATCCCTATTTATAGAGATTTCTTCCTAATCCAAAAAGACTAGAAAACCTAGTTTTTTTAAAAGACTAGAGAAACCCATATTATTCATCTTTTTTCCATACAAATAGGATTCTGAGTTATTGTTAAATATGAGCACTATAGGGACCATATAAATGATTACCAAGGCTTCCTATTATGGAAATAATTTCAAATAATTAATTTGAATTATTTTTACCATAATAAATTACAAATCATTCCACTAAAAATTTGTAAGTACATTCCACTATTTATATTTAGTAATTTTCCATTAAACACTTATGTAATTTCTCATGTTAAGATTCAGATACTAATCAATAAATTAAATTACTGACAAATTTAATTCAATGATTAATTCTCTTTATAACACTAGTTAACTTATTTCATGTGTCAGATTCATAAATTCACTTGCGAGGTTTGAGAAGATGAAAACTTATAAGTTTCTCACAAAGACATATCAATCAATCTCTATAAGGAGACATGAACTCCATCAACTAACTTATTTATTCACCAATATATATTATTATCATCCAACTTATTAGACCTATTGACCCATCTCTGAATCTCACTTTTTAATAAATCAAAACGATATTTAATACATACAGATCATAATAGTTATATCAGGATTAAGAATATAAGTAAATTTAATAGTTTTGTAAATATGTTTTTCTTAGTTAGCCTGAAACAGTTATCTCTACTCGGTCCCGTTCAACACATACAGAATACACTATCACAAGAAGTTAGAACTATACCGTTCCCATAATCAATATAAATTGTATATAATCTTGTGCTACAATCGTACCGATGACATATCCATTTTTCATCGTTGATTGTGAACAAAATATTTTATACTTAAGAACCGATTATTTATTCCTCTGTGTATAAGTTAAAGCTCTGTACACTAAATAATCTACTATATAAGTAAACATATACCATAGACGAATTTATGATCTATTAAAATTCAGCAAATATTTAGTCTATAAGAAATACTATATCTTAACATATGATTAAAAGTATATATCCCAACAATCAACACGAAGTCTCTTATAAGATATGTTTCAGTTATATAACTATTTCTATTTTCAGACTCTAAACACAAGTAAACACTTAAATATTTTTCAGTTTTATATTCTCTAAATAATATAAGGTGATAGTAAATTTTATTAATTGATGACAATAAAAATTTCTTATTAAAGAATTCTCCATATGATATTCTTAATTTTTAATGGTAAAAATTTATAATTTCAATCTAATTTGACTATTTTTATGATGGTTTTCCTAATGTCAAATTTGTCAAAATTGAAATTCATGACACTTGATATTTTTGATTTATTTATAATAGGTACTCGATGTTAAAATTCACCTAGAAATTAAAGGTTTTGGTATCACAATTACCGAGGATAATGCATCATCGAGTCAAAAACATAGCAAAGGTTATGATTATTGCTCGCCACTATTTGGATGAAGGAATAAAGTTCGAATATTTGAATGTGAAAAATCCACTTGATCTATGGACTGATTTAAAGAAAAGATACACCATATTAAGGTAACAATATTGTCAAGGATTCGTTATTAATGGATACACTTATAATTACAGGACTTTAATATTGTATGTGAATATAATTATATGTATTGTAAATAAAATAACTTTCCAATTGAAATTATGAGAAAAAATATAACAGATAAAAGTATGTTGAAAAAGACTCTTACAACTTTTCATGTCTCAAATCTAGTGTTACAACAACAATATCGTGAAAGGAAATTTAAAAAATACTTAAATTTGATGTCATGTCTTCTTGTAGCTGAGAAACATGATACTTTTTTGATGAAAATCATAAAGTTTGTTTCAATGAAACTGCTCCATTGCCGAAAGCAAATGTAATTCAAGCGTATGACCAATCTAAAAGAAAACAAATAAAATCGGTTTATAATAATGTGCGTAAACATGACAATAGTAAAAAATGATATAATAATCATCATGATAGTGATCATTATTAAAAAAAAAAGAACAGTATGAGCTCTAAAGTAATTCTTTAAGATACAATTGTCATCATTGTAGCATGAAATACCACTGGAAAAACGAATACCGGATGCCTACACATTTTTTCAGGCTTTATCAAAATTTCGTCAAAAGAAAGGTAAACAAATGTGGTATATTTTCTTCTAATACTCGGATGAAATCACACTTGAGATATGAAAATAATGTTGAGGCAAGACCTTCGCCAATGTACAATGATAATATTGAAACGAATTAGGCTATAAAGAATGATGAATTTTATAACCTCAGTGATATTACTAATTTGAAGGTTGAAGACTTCTTTGGGGATCGTATTTGATATTTTATTTTATTTTTTGATATACAATACATTATTTTTATGTGCTTTTGATTATCATTTTCTCCATGTTACTTTTATCTTAAAATTTACAAATTAAATGAAGAATTAAGTTTAATTACCTAGTCTCTTATGTTGCACATTTATTTTATGAAAATAAATTGAATTTCGTAGTCTTCAATTGAAACGGAGATGAGTAATAGAGATATATGCCTTTTGGATAGTGCTATAACTCATTATATATTAAGACAAAAAATCTTTCACTCACTTAATTATGAAAACGGTCAATGTTAATTTAATATTTGGTAGTTTAATAAAAAGAAAATATTAACTCAATACTAAGCTTGAACTAACTATGTTTGAAATAAGCCTCTAATTGACTAGAAATGCTGGGACATACCCCAGCTAAGTCTAGCAAAAACTGAAACTGAAGGACTAATTACTGAAAAGAAACTCATATTATGGGAATCAAGATTTAGGGCTTAGGGTTCTCAACTGATTCTCATGAACAGGAGATTGGGAATCGATCTAATTGCGATCTGGATGCTGAAAACCTGAACCTACATCACGAGAAGATGTAGCACACGTATGCGTCAGTACTTGAAAGGTACTGAGCATGTAGGATACAGTAAACCTGAAATAAAACATTACTGAACAAGTACTAAAGCAAGTATAATATTCTAAAAATGGTATACTGAATTCTAAGCTAAATGGATACAATGACAAAATTTATAACATGCTGAGACTGAATACTAACTGAAATGTAAATGCGGTCAATACAAAAGAGTCTGACTGAAGTGTAGGAGCTACTAATAACCGATAATAAAAGCACATCAGCTAAATATGGAGTCCGATATATATGCACCATCGAGTTGACCCAATATACCTTGCCAGAGGTATAAAAGTATGTTGGCGTGATCACTGAACTGATGACCACAGAGGGGAATTACAATCTACATGGCTAGTAGTTCTGCGACTATTTGGGTAAAATAAAGCCTATTCCAACTCAGTATTATGCTACTCCCAATGAATTAAGTGATTAACACATTATGACTGAATTTCTGTAAATACTGGATAACTCAAAACTGAACATGCAAACTAAGAATGCAACAATTAATTTGATAATAATTCATTAATAATTGATGCATGTATAACTAGATAACTGAAATACCTGACCTAACATGTGTAATTCAAAAACTAAAGAAATACATAGCTAGGGTTCTGAAATTCATTCTATAAACTGGATATTAACGTAATAATTTGATATGGATCATGCTAATAGTTGAGAACCCAATAATCCTAACATTCAAGAAACCCCAAGTCTAGTCATGTTATGGGAATCAAGAAATTGACTGAAAACTAGGGACCTAATGGGTGAAAGGAATCCACTAGTGAAATCTCACATGCCTGGTATGAATTCCACGGAGAAATATTTAGATTAGGGGGCTGGAAGTGAAGGAACTTTACTGCTTTCTTGAACTAGGACTCTTGACCTTTTTCTCCTCTCTTGCTTCTAATTTTCTGAGTTTTGATTAATGATTTTGACTTAGGTAAGTGTTAGGTAAGTTTCTAGGCTTATACTGACTAAAATCTCATGATTTGGGGTTTAAACGACGTATCTTAGGAGTTAAACAAACTAGGAAAAGACCAAAAGACCCCTGGAATAATTGGTGTCGGAGCAATCGATGACCTGGATTGACGGGCCGTCATTCAATCGACGGTCCGTCGTTTGGGTGTGAGTCTGCTCGACACACCTTCACAAAAATGGGCATAAATATTTACTCGGAGGTCAAATTTTAGCAAACTTGGTGGCCCTGGAAAGCTAATTCAATTATCTATCATATAATAGGTCACAAGACACCTAATTGAATTTGTGATAAATGTTATGACCATTTCAAGTTGACCCAAGAACATTTCCCCTTAACTAAATGATAACCTTCACCTATGGTTAGACCTACAGACCGTAGATCGAACGACGATCCATGCTAGTCATCCTTAGTTCGTGTCAGAGGATGGATAATGGGGTCTTAATCCATGGACACAAACTACGTACCGTAGTCTAACTTACGGACCGTAGGTCTGTCCGTGGGTCGAGACTTGGTCGATTTTTTTGAGCTGTGTTTGGGAGGGGTTGAAGATGTCAATTACGGACCTATAGTATGGTCCATAGATCAGACTACGGTCCGCAGATGGTGACCGTAGATTGCACCTGCAATTTCTGAAAAACTTAAATATGGTCTATTTTTGATACAGTGTGTGACATTATCTCCCCCTTGGAAACATTCGTCCTTGAATGATGGCTAAACTAGGTGAAATAGAGGGAGAGAGCTGCAATCCCTACCACTAAACACTAAGAACTGAATTTTTAACTGAACTAAGTTCCAAGAACATGCAATTACACTGAAAATGCAAGTACAAACTGAGGGAACATGATTCTAAGACTGAATTCACGCATGAATGACTGAAAAACTGAAGAGGAACTATTACCTCAAGCTGGAGTTGAATCGAAAGGAAAGAGGTGAGGATACTTGGAGTTCATGGATTCTTCTGCTTCCAAGTAGCTCCCTCTATGGACTGACTCCTCCACAGTACCTTTACTGAAGCGACTTCTTTGTTTCTCAACTTTCTAACATGAAGGTCAAGAATCTCAACTGGTACGTCCTCATAAGAAAGACTATCTTTCACTGCCGTACTCTCTAATGGAACTATAGAGGCCAGATCACCCACACACTTCTTCAAGAGCGAGATGTGGAAGACTTGATGCACTGCTGCTAGTTCTTCTTGCAACTTTAACTCATATTCTACCTTGCCAACCCTTTTCAAGATCTTGTAAGGGCCTACATATCCTCTAGGGTATGAATGGTACCTCTGCTTGTCTATCCGTCGGAATGTTGTGCTAAGGTTAACTTGAGTACCAAGACCCTTCTGAAATGACTTCCTGAAATGAGAGGTAAACTTAGGACCTCTATCTGAGATGATAGACAAAGAAACCCCATGCAACCTGACTATCTCATTATTGTAAAGCTTGGCATAGTTCTTCGCCGAATCTGTAGTCTTGACCGCCAAAAAGAGAGAAGACTTAGTCATCCTGTCAACTATCACCCAAATGTAGTCATGCAGTCTACGAGTACGAGGTAAACCTGTGATGAAATCCATATTGACTACTTACCACTTCTAAATAGGAATATCTATCTCTTGGGTCATACCCTTTGGATTCTGATGTTCTACCTTGACTTGCTGGCAGTTGGGGCACTTACTTACAAAATCTGCTATATCCCTCTTCATGCCATGCCACCAATAGACTTTCCGCAGATCATGGTACATCTTAGTGGCACCTGAATAAATAGAATATCTAGAGTTATGTTCTTCTGCAAGAATATGCTATCTCAACTCACCCACATCAGGAACACACAATCTACCCTGGTAGCGAAATACACCATATCCCTCTTGGGAGAAAACCTCTACTCTCTGATTATGGATTGCAACCTTAAGTTCAAACAAGTTCTGCCCCGTGCTGAATTGTTACACCACTATCTGATATGCTAATAAGGTGAACTCCCAAGCGAGCAAGCCTGTGAACATCCTTATTACGAGGATGGTAATCCACACTCATATCATAATCCTTAAAAAACTCAAGACATCTCCTCTGGCGAATATTTAACTCTTTCTGGGGTGAACACATACTGAAGGCTTTTGTAGTTAGTGAACACATCTACATGAACACCATACAATTAGTGTCTCCAGATCTTAAAACTTTTAAACAAACTAAAAATTACCTATTTGATAATCTTTGTTAATATTATTCTTATTGCTTAATTTATCCTTGACGACTTTTAAACAAACTAAAATTACCTATTTGATAATCTTTGTTAATATTATTCTTATTGCTTAATTTATCCTTGACGTTCTTTCATGCCTAAACACAACTGTTTGTTCTCATGAATAGAAACAATATTGTTAACTCTGTTAATTGTTCTATATCTAAAGAAGATATGCGTTTACAAAATTGGTCCATTCCTAAAGAACCAATTAATAAGATTTACCAAATAGGTAATTTTACTTTGTTTAAAAGTTTTAATATAAAAACTTGTGAATCAACCTCTGCAATTAATAACTCTTTAGAGACTATTAAATTGTTGATTGCTGCTGACATAGACAAATATAGGAAATAATTTAAATTTCTTCATATTGGTCTTGTACAGGTAGCTGTTAAACCTCTTTTCCGTAAAGTCTTAAATATTCCTATTTGTTTAATGCTTAGAGATGCTAGACTTCTCAATGTTGATGATTCGTTGTTAGGAATCTTAGAAAGTAATCTTGCTCATCAGGGGCCAGTTTACTTCATTTGTTATCCTAATTTCTCTGTAGAGATAGAAGACCCTAATATTCTTGATACCTTGACACTTAATGTCAAAACCAAGAATATGAATAGCAAATTAGGAACCAGAGATTTAGCTTTAATATATCGGGTATATTACAAGCTAATGAAAACCACTATTGCCCCAAAGGCAATTAACTCTAGTCCCAAAGGTGTTACTATGCTCATGAAATCTAACCAAGAGCATAACACTACTTTTGTGCCCAGAATGTTAAAGTGGAATGAGATTCTTTTCGATGAAAGTTTAAAATTTGAATCTATCACCGAACCCCTTCCGTTCAGCCTTCTAGGTATTCCCTAGAAAGTATTCTTCAATTTGCAGATGGATCTGTTAACCTTAAGTTTCTTAGATCCAATTCTCTCAGCCAATCTTCCAGTAGAAGAATGTCTATGGCTAAACCTTCTTATACTTCAAAGACCCGGGAGGGAGAAGAAGATTTCTATGAAACCATTGAGGTTTCAGAACAAAAAGGTAAATTCCGCTGGGTAGATTTCACCCAAACCATCCCCAAGGTTTATTATGATTCTTCTTTTGCAGGTTGCCCTACTCCTAGCGAAATGAAAGATCCTCCTCATAACAAAAAGGATTCTATAGGAGTTATTAAGTCAGTCGACAAATTTACTCATGACATAAAAAAGATTAATAAGTGGTGGATGAGCCCTAAGCATGCTTTAAAGAAAGCTTGGTATATAGATACATACACAAGAGATAAGAGTCTTGTTCAAAGACAAATGGTTTAAGGATATGAAGAGATTCAAAACAGAAATTGAATTCTTCAAATGGTTTGAATCTACAGGACAAATCGGTGAATCCAATTCATTGCTTCAGGTTTTGAGAAACAGATGGCATACCAAAGACAAGGTTGTCGAAAATGTTACTCCTCCTCTTGAAGGTATAAACATCCCTTATAGAAAAGATGTTTTGAAAGCAACGCCTTTCAAAAAACCTTCAGAACATAAGGAAAACAGCTTTGTGACTATTGAAGAAATAAACAAAGTTTTTGAACAAAATAATTATACTGACCAGGTTCTTCATGTTGTTTCCAAACAAATTGAGAATTCAAAGTATAATTATAGTGGTACCAACCAGATTGGTAACAAACCCAGTTCTTCCAAATCAGGTTCAACTTAGAGACTAATCCTATATTCAAAATCCATAAATTTTTCCCAGAGGATTTTCCTAAGCCAGCAAATGATTTCAACAACTCTCCAGAAATCCTAGAAAGGATTAATGAGCAACTTAAGTGGATTAAGATTTCTCAGGGTGATAAGGTTGGAGCTATTAAGGATAGACTTCCTCACTCCAAAATTTTTTATCCCAGACCTTCTTTTCCTGATATCCAGTTCAAAGAGAACAATATGCATCCCCAGAGTGTTGTAGATGGTACATGTATAACAGAATGGAATATTGATGGTATGGCTGATAGTCAAATCTATAATAAACTCCAAGAGATGGGCATGAACATCACAGCCTATAAATGGAAGAGTGCCACCGATAAGCAAGCAGCTAACAGGATAGTTGCAGGTTTTACAGGTACTCTAAGAAATTGGTGGGACAATTATCTGACAGAACAAAATAAAAATGAGATTCTTGATGCTGTTGCAAGCAAGAATGTTGTTAAGATTGAAGGAGTTCAAACTACTACATCTTTAGAGGTAGTTGAGGATGCAACTGCAACTCTACTTTACAGCATTGCTAAACATTTCGTGGGAGAACCACGATTATTTCAAGACAGAAGTTTGGAAATATTAAACAATCTTTACTGCAATAAATTGACAGATTTTAGGTGGTATAAAGATATGTTTATTACAAAGGTTATGCTAAGAGATGACTACAACAATGATAATTGGAAAGAGAGAGTCCTCAGTGGATTACCTCCCCATTTTGCGGAAAAGGTTCGATCCAAAATAAGAGATCGATGTGAAGGTAAAATTCGATATTCAGAAATGACTTATGGAGATTTTACCAGTTTGATTCATTTCGTAGCAATGGAGCTATGTACTGATTTGAAGCTAAAAGAACAGCTTAAGAAAGATAAAAAATTTTCAAGTAATAAACTTGGAAGTTTTTGTCAAGACTTTGGTTTCCCAAGTCTAAAACCCCCTTCAGCAAGAGAGGTTTCAAAGAAAGAACAATCTGAAAATCGTCATCTAAAAGAAGATCCTCAAAAGGGAAAGGATATTCTAAAAGAAAGAGAAGTAATAAAACTTCTCCCAACGCATCTAACGAAGACAAGTGTTGGACTTGTGGAAAGTCTGGACACAAGTCTCCCGATTGTCCGAGAAACAAAATAAAAAGGAAGAAGATCAATCTTCTTGAAGTAGATGAAGAAACTAAGGAAAAGTTTCTGTCTATATTAAACGAAGAAGAATCAGATTCGTCTTCCTCTTCAGAAGAAGAAACTGAGGATGAAGAGTTCCTCAATGTTTCTCAAGATAGCGGACAAGAATGAAATTGCCAAGGAGCATTTTGTTATTGTGATAGCCAATCTGTCAGAGTACTCTCAAAAGATTCTGCAGAAATCTTATTTGCAACTATTGAGCATATCAAAGATAATGATGCTCGAAGAAGCTATCTTTTGGATCTTCAAAAGCTTGTCACTAAAAGAAGGAGAAAGAAGTTGCAAGGAATGTTACTCCTTTCAGCATGAGGCAAATCATTTAAAGATATTCAGATAAGAGGGAGGAACCTTAACTTCGAGTAGAAGTTAACTCCCTCAAAGAAGAAGTTCGAGAAGTTAAGTCAAGACTTAACAAAATTTAAATTGATGCTTTAGCAAAACAATTTCTTAAAGATGCTGAAGTATCTCTTAAAGGAAAAGAGATTGCTACTTTAGATAACGAAGATGAAGATAACTCTTCCAATCAATCAGCCCCTTCATCACCTAAAGGTATTGAAGATGCAGGTATTAGTATGATCACTAAGGTGAGACCTCAGAGTTCTCACATTATGATTAAGTTAGTAGTTAATTCTAATTTTGTACTTAACAAAATTGCTTTGTTAGGCAGTGGTGCAGATCGTAATTGCATAGTTGAAGATTTAATTCCAACAAAGTACCTCCAGAAGGGAATTACCAAGTTATACAACGCGACTGGTGAGCTAATCTGTATAAATTATAAACTTTCAAATGCTCATATCTGCAATAACGATATTTGCCTTGCTAATGATTTTGTCATAACTAAAATTATTAATGAGGAGATTATTTTGAGTAAACCTTTTATTACCTAGATTAAACCTTATATTTCAGATTTTGAATCAATCAAAACAAAAATTTTAGGAAAAGAAATTTCCTTTCCTTTTATCAAGACACTTTCTCTTGAAGAAAGTAAGTTTTTGCATAAACAAACTGCATTTAAAATCAATCAGATTTGTTTTTTAAAAGAAGATATTAAAATTAAGAAAATTGAGCAAATTTTAAAAACACCGAGAATGGTTGCTAAAGTTGCCAATCTTCAAAAGAATTTTGAAAGTGAAATTTGCTCAGAATTTCCAAGCACTTTTTGGGATCGAAAATCCCATATGATAGATTTACCATATATTGATGGATTTTATGAAAAGACCATCTCTACGAAAGCTAGGCCTGTTCAGATGAACCATGAATTAATGAAAATCTGTAAGAAAGAAATTCATACTCTTTTTAGTAATAAAATTATTCGTCCTTCAAAATCACCTTGGAGTTGTTCAGCATTTTATGTTAACAATGCAGCTGAACAAGAACGAGGTTCCCCAAGACTTGTTATTACTTACAAACCTATAAACTTAGTTTCAAAATGGATTAGTTATCTGATTCCTAACAAAAGGGATCTTTTAAAACGAACTTTTAAAGCACATGTTTATAGTAAATTTGATTTAAAATCAGGATTTTGGCAAATTCCAATTATTGAACAGGATAAATATAAAAAAAACTTTCAATGTACCGTTTGGACAATATGAATGGAATGTCATGCCTTTTGGGCTTAAAAATGCTCCATCAGAATTTCAAAATATTATGAATTCTATAATTAAATCATATTAGTCATATTTCAATTGTTTATATTGATGATGTATTAATCTTTTCCGAGGAAATTGATTCTCATTTCAAACATTTAAATGTTTTCTTTAAAATTGTTAAGCACAATGGATTAGTTATTAGTGCTTAAAAGATTAAATTATTTCAAACAAAAATCAGATTTTTAGGACATGATCTTTATCAAGGTACCTATGAACCAATTTGCAGATCAATTGAGTTTTCTGATAAGTTTCCCAATGTCATTTTGGATAAAACTCAGTTGCAAAGTTTTTAGGAAGTCTCAACCATGTAGCTGATTTTATTCCCAAAGTTAGGCATATTTGCAAACCTCTCTTTGATAGGTTAAGGAAGAATCCTTCACCCTGGAGTGTTGAACAAAACAATGCAGTTATTCTTTTAAAGAATATGGTTAAAAATCTTCCATGCCTTGGTATTTCTAACCCTGACTATTTTATGATTGTTGAGACTGATGCATCTGACATTGGATATGGTGGTATTCTTAAACAAAGAAAAGACCCCAATTCTTCAGAACAATTAGTCCGTTATACTTTTGGAATCTTGAATTCTGCTCAAAGAAATTATAGCACGATTAAAAAGGCAATCCTTGGTATTGTTATTTGAATAACTAAGTTTCAAGATGACTTGATCAATAAAGATTCTTGCTTAGAGTAGATTGTAAATCTGCTAAAGAAATCCTCCAAAAGGATGTTAAGAATATTGTTTCTAAATAAATTTTTGCTAGGTGGCAATCCTTATTATCTAGTTTTGATTTCCAAATCGAATTTATTAAGGCAAAAATAATTCCTTTAGGGAAAGACATCCCAAAGGAGTTAGGAAATCTGGCAACGAATTGTTTCTATCATAGGGAATGTTTTAGAGGACTCTTGAANATGTATATGTGCACGATCTATGTGTTGTATAATTGCATGAGATTTTGAAGGCTGATTTGGTCATGTCACTATGAGTTGTAATATAAGTATGACTATACGTTTTTATCTTTTTGGGGTGTGTAAATCCAAATCTTGTAATATATTAATTTACCATATGTTTTGCAAGATGGTGAGGCATGAACATGTTGATTTTTGATACATGGAAGTTGGTAATACTATTGTTATTTCGTCCTTAAATTTGAGCATATTATATGCATAAAAGCTTGTCAATTATTTGCTTAACAAATTTTGGGAGACTTTTTCGTCGTTAGTTAAAAAATTTTAAAACTTTTCATTACTTCTACTTAGACGTTTACATAGACCTTTACATACACATATACATATATATCGAGTATACATACACCCTTCGTATAAGAATATTACTTAGTGTTCTGCTTTTATTGCACATAAGTATATGAAATATAACATAGTAATAATAGTCGTTTCATCTCATAACCATCTAATAAGAGTGTAATTACTAGAGCATAACTCATACATCAAAGTAAGAATGCCTCACATGGGCTATACAATGTTTCACACTAAATGGAAAAGAAAGAACTTAATAGTGTTAAACTCAAAACAACTCCATAAGCTAGATAATGGCATCGCCCTCGAAAAGTGAGGATTTACCCTTCTTGGACGAATAAGAGATCCAAGCCTTCTTCAATTCGTCTTCAAAGCACTTCAACGACCGGAACCTAAAATGTTGGGGAAAAGGAAGAAATGAGGTTAGTACACCAGTTGTACTAAGTATGATACCATATGCACACATACTATGAAAACATGCTAAGAAAAGGGACATTTCATAAAGATATGCAGTTTACTTTGAAAATACTTATACATATTCAACAAGACCATACCAATCAATAAAACATGTTCATTAAGTCATAAGCATGTACATTACAAGACCAACAACATCAAAACTAGTCAAGTTAACATACATATACTGTAATTGAACACATAGTCAAGTAACTCTATCTTCAAGTCATAATAGTAACAAGTATGAATAAGAGTACATTTAAACATAACTAAAGCAAGACAACTGCCCATGAACCCCTATTGAGTCAACAAGTGCAATGACCAAGAAAAGCCCCATAAACTTACTCCATCAAGTAACCCAATAAGAATCATGACTAACATCCTACTTCACATGTCATAACATTTAGAGTACATAACATCATACTTTAACAATATAGACCAACACATATTCATAAGTGACACCAATCAACATATAGTATCAACAATGTGAAAGTTCATCATATACATGTCATATAGCATTATAAGTATTTTCATACATAATAACATCCTACTAAGATTTCCTTCAAGGCTAACTAGTGTAATGCTTAGGTAGAGTCCATACCCCTACCTACACTAAGCTAGACCCCTTAGATTATCATAGTTAGAGATCAATCCTTTAGTGCATTTTACCTTTTTGGGAAAGTATTGACCTAACCAACATAGACAACATGAGTAATGTGGAATCTGGTGCCACAGAACCCTACACCGAAAGAATGCAGTCTACTTGCCAAGGTAGTACCAAAACATAAACATAGAAATTACGTGGATCCACTAGCTAGTATTCCTATAGGGGAAACATAGTTCAAGAACTAGGAGATATAGTTGGGACCCTCTTTATGCTACATGCATTGTAGTCTCCACTCCTCACTCTAGTTCACTTGGTGCTACGCTAGAGTCCCTTTTTGAAATGTCTTTAAGCCTATATTATCAATCATAGCTTAGTTTAGGTCATAGGGTCTAACCATTGTATAACATCCTCATTATCATAGCTCAATAAGATTTGCATGAGTATAAATCCTTTAATTACAATTCATATAGGTGAGATTAGCACATTAACATCTTTATATCATGAGAAGGCACATTGGTAAATAATTCACCATCCTTAAAACATTTACATCTTAAGCCAACACCTCACAATTATAGTCAAGACATTTCAATTCAACATCATACTGCCCTATCAATCCTAATACAAAGCATACTCCAATACAACATCATGACTTAATCACAATTAACCACAATTTGAAGTAAAGGATAGGGATCATAAGACTTACCAAGTCTCATTCATAGTTCATCATCAAGGTCTTACCATAAACCCTAAATTCAACACAATTTGGGTATACATCATCATAAGTTAATAATAACATGATAACAAGGCTAGAAAAATCACTACATCGTAATTCATTACTAGATCATAACTTAAGACAAGATACTTAGGTCAATTCACAACACACTTCATTACCTAGATCAACATCTCAAGAACTAGCACGAAAGTCTACACATAACCCTAATTAATTCATTATTATTATAACAATATCATCTAATAGTGATTTATCCAATAACTAAGTCAATTGAACCAATACAACCTAATTCATATCAAGATCATAACCTAGGGTCAAGGGTTAAGGGTCATCTTCTACAAACTAGATCAAACCATTATTATACATCATAATTAGGTTATAATACATGTTAATATATTCATAATATTAAAAATAAATCATAAACAAATCAATTCATAACATTAATTTCGAGATTCAAAAAGATCTACATGAAAACTCAACTTTTGAAAATACTTTGAAGGGACCCTTTGAGGAAAGAGGTTTTAAAGGTGAATTAGATCCCATACCTTAATGTTGATGGATAAATGATGGTGAAATCATCCCTTTACAGCCCAAAAACCCTCCCCTATTATGGTCTTCAGTGGTTTCTTCCAATAGAGAGAGAAAGAAGAGAGAAAGAAAAGAATTTGTTTTGTGAGTTGTGAGAGTTTAGTGTTAGTCTTAATTAGTTTAAGGCTTTATATAGGGTGTTAATTCACTTAATTAACCTTCCACTTAACCCTAATTAAACTCCTAACCAATCCAGCTAATTAAATAACCTAAGTGAAAATGTGCATCAATTTACAGTGTCACAGACGACACCACGATCGACGGATCGTGGGTAAATCGACGGACGTGCCCCCTTCCATGCTGCACATGCTTAGTCCTGGTTAGAGACTGTGCACACAAGGCCACCCACCGAATTGATTTACTGTTGGTTGACGGATGGCATCGACGCCCCGTCAGTCCACACACGCCTCGTCGATGCTCTCTCGTGGGTGCAGAATGCCCAGGCAGTGTTTGATTCCACTTGATAGGGTCCTCCTCAAGGGCGCTCGGTTGGTCCTTGGACAGTTGTACCCAGATGTTTGGACTATGAGTCAACTTAAACCCATGTTAGACACCCTTCCACCAATTTTCATCTATTTTCGACTCCTAAAAGCTAGTCAAATAGGCTAAGGCACGCTAATACCTCCTTGAACTAGTTTCCGAACATCATGGACGTTTTGGTTTGTAGACTTTCTAAATGACTTATATTCATTAAAATAGACCTTAAAACAGTGTGTAGACCTTATTAAACTTATGTTAGGCTCTAAAACACGTCTTGGATATTCAAAGAATTACATTATCCCCCCTTAGGAACATTCATCCCCGAATGACAGTAAAAACTTTTGAAGAAAGGAATAGACTCACGACTAGCATGCCAACCAACAACAATGCATAACAACATCAACATATTAACAACATCAACATATCACTTACACAAGACAATTCAAAACTTCAATTACCACATATAAGACTCAACATTACATTATGAGGAATATCCTTCCCACAACAACGAGAGCTCAACATAGCATTTATGAGTCAATTATGTTAAAGTTCAACTTCCAACATGCCACATATTATTTCATATATACTCACCATATCAAAATGCACAACATAACTCAAATCAAGCCAAAGAGCAAAATTTCAAGTCCAAATGCATAATTTCACACTAATTCACTGTAACAATATTAAAAATTGCATTTTTTGCAAAACTTTACTAAAAATCAAAGCAACTTCAATTTAGTAATTATTTTCATTATTAGTAAGAACTACTAACCTTAGTTATCAAATAGATGAGGGTAACAGGTCTTCATGTTGGCCTCGGCCTCCCATGTTGCACCCTCAACTAGGTGATTCTTCCATAAGACCTTTACGGGAAGCCACCTCTTTATTCTTTAACTTCATGACTTGGTTATCAAGAATTTGAATCGGAACTTCCTTATAGGAGAGGTTATACTTCACACTAATACCCTCAACAGGAAGAATGGACTCGGGATCACCGATACACTTCTTAATCATGGAAATATGGAAAACCGGATGAACCAAAGCCAATGTACTAGGAAGTTTCAATTCATAGGCAACCTTACCAACCCTTTGTAAGATTTCATATGGACCCACATAACGAGGACTCAACTTCCCTTTATTCCCAAATCTAACAACCCCTTTCATCGGTGAAATTTTCAAATACACTTTATCACCTTATTCAAACTCCAAATCCCTTTGACTATGATCGGCATAAGACTTTTGATGACGATAGGCCATTTGCAACTGGTTCCTTATGATGTGAACTTTCTCCAAAGTGTTATAAATCAAATCGGGACCAAGAAGTGAAGGCTCACCCACTTCAAACCATCCAATCTACACCTCCTACCATACAAGGCTTCATAGGGAGCCATGGAGATGGATGAATGAAAACTAATATAAGCAATTTCCCTTGAAATCAATAATACAAGCCCTAAGCATATCCTCAAGGGTTTGAATAGTACGCTTGTCTTGACCATCCATTTGGGGATGAAAAGCGATACTTAACTTCACCTTTGTACCCAACCCTTGTAGGAATGACCTCCAAAACCTAGATGTGAATTGTACACCCCGATCCAATCTTATGGATAATGGCGACACACAATCTCATCTATAAATATCCTAGCATAATATTCTGCCATATAAGTAGACTTGACGGGAATAAAGTGCACGGACTTGGTCAACCTATCCACAAACACCCAAATAGTCATATTGCCTTTGAGTCCTAGGTAAACCAACTACAAAATCCATATCGATGTCTTCCAACTTCCAAGTAGGAACTTGGATTTGTTGTAGTAAGCCACCCGACTTTTGATGTTTGGCTTTCACTTGTTGGAAATTTGGACACTTAGCAACAAATTCCGCTATGTTCTTCTTCAAAACTTCCCAGCAAAATACTTCCCTAAGGTCATGGTACATTTTTGTCGAACCCAGATGGATGGAATAGCGGGACCCATGGGCTTTATCAAGGATCTGGTTCCTCAACCCATCTACCTTGGGAACACACAATCTTCCTTGGTACCTAAAAACACCATTCCCTCTAAGGAGAATGCCTCATTAAGCTTACGAAGGACCAATTCCTTCAACTCCATCAATGATTTATCAAGGTGTTGTTTGGACTTCACCTCAACCACCAAGGATGACTCAAAGTTATGATGGACCATAAAACCACCATTTGGAAAATCTTCCAACCTCACACCCAACCTAGCCAATCTATGAATATCTCTAAGTAGGTTTTTCTTGGATTCATCTATGAGAGAACAACTACCCATAGTCATATGACTTAGAGCATCTGCAACCACATTGACCTTTCCGGGGTGATAAAGAACACTCATGTCGTAATCTTTCAACAATTCTAACCACCCTCTTTATTTGAGATTCAACTCCTTTTGAGTAAACACATATTGGAGACTCTTGTGGTTAATATACACATCAACATGGACGCCATAAAAGTAATGCCTCCATATTTTCAAGGCAAATACCACGGCCGCTAACTCAAGGTAATGGTTTGGATAGTTTCTCTCATGCACCTTAAGTTACCTAGAAGCATATGCTATTACCTTCCCATGTTGCATAAGCACACACCCTAAACCCACTCTACATGCATCACAATACACAACGAAACCCTTTGTACCCTCCGGTAGAATCAACACTGCAGCGGAATAAGCCTATCTTTTAAAATTTGGAAGCTTCTCTCACATGCCTCCGACCACTCAAATTTCTTTTGGGTTTAAGTAGTCAACGGAGATGCATGGACGAAAAACCATACATGAATCTCCGATAATAACCCGGTAAACCCAAGAAACTCCTATTGTCAGTTGGAGTTAATGGTCTAGGCCAATTTTTCACCACCTCCGTTTTCCTTGGATCTACCTCAACTCCCTCACTAGAGATGATATGACCAAGAAATGCAACTGACCTCAACCAAAACTCACATTTTCTATACTTGACAAATTATTGATTCTTCTTAAGCACTGACAACACCACCCTTAAATGGTTCATGTGATAACCCTCATTTTCGAATATACCAAGATGTCGTCAATGAAGACAATGACAAATGAATCTAGGTAACTTCAAAACACTCTATTCATGAGATCCATAAATGCCGCCGGGTCATTTGTAAGACCAAAGGACATTACTAAGAACTCATAGTGACCATATCTAGTTCGAAATATCATCTTTTATATATCCTCACTTCTCACTCTAAGTTGGTGATACCCTGATCTCAAGTCAATCTTAGAAAAGTAGCTTTCCCCTTGGAGTTGATCAAACAAGTCATCAATCCGAGGAAGAGGATACTTGTTCTTGATTGTGACTTTATTGAGTTGGTAGTAATCAATGCACATCCTAAGGGACCCATCCTTCTTCTTCATAAATAAAACCGGAGCACCCCATGGAGAAATACTAGGTCTAATGAAGCATTTGTCTAGTAAATCCTTGAGTTGAGCCTTTAACTCTTTCAATTTGGCCGGAGCCATCCAATAAGGAGGAATTGAAATGGGATTTGTATCGGGAGGAATACCAGGGAGATCATTAGGAAAGACCTCCTAAAATTCATTCACTAAGGGGACCGACTCAGTTGGAGGAATTTCGGAGTCTAAATCTTGGACTCTTACTGTATGGTATAAACACCCTTTGGATATCATTTTTCATGCTTTCAAACAAGAGATGTTACGCCCTCTAGGAATAGAATTTCCTCCTTCCACTCTACAACGAGCTCATTTGGAAAGTTAAACTTCACCACCCTCGTTCTACAATTAATAGAGGTAAAGCAAGCATGCAACCAATCAATACCCAAGATGACATCAAAATCAAGCATATCAAGTTCTACTAGTTCAACATAAGAAACTCTATTAGGCAACATTATTGGACAATTTCTATACACCATTTTTGCAACAACTGACTCACCCATTGGGGTAGACACTATAAAAGGTTCATGCAAAATATCGGGCAAAATGTCAAACTTTTTAGATACAAAAGGAGTAAGAAATGATAAAGTAGCACCGGGATAAAGTAAGGCATATACATCGATAAAGGAGACTTTAAACATACTCGTCACCACGTTGGGAGAAGTCTCTTGCTCATTCGTAGAGCGGAGAGCATAGAAGCGGTTCTTCTTTGGAGCCTCATTTTAATCACTTGCTTGAGCTTGACCCCTATCCATATCTTGGCCCCTCACATTAGGACAATCCCTAACCTTGTGCCCACTTTTACCACAACCAAAACAATTGTTTGTCCCCTTAACACAATCATCATAATGCTTCTTGCCACGCTTTCCAAAAGTTGGATTCTCGGTTGGTGAACTAGTACCCTTTCCCTTTTTAGTCTTAAGGTTAGACACCCTATCACCACTAGATTTAGGGAACTTTGAAGGAACTTGATTAGAAACCAGCTTCTTAAATCTAGGCTTGTCTCGTATCTCAAGCCTATTCTTTGAAGAACCACCATCAAAATATCTTGCTCTATTAGCATCTCTACTCTTCCTCTTAGCCCTTGCCTCCTCCACATGTTGCGCATGCACCATAAGACGGGAAATGTTCATGTTGTCATTTAGAATTGCGGAATGACACTCCTCTTGCTAACCCCCGTCATAAAGAGACTCATTTCATTTCTGGGATCGAAAACCAAAGAAAGAGCTTATTTAACAATTTAGTGAATTTCAAGGAGTATTCATGCACACTCATGCCTCCTTGGTGAAGGTTGATGAACTCCACCACTTTCGCTTCCCTCTTTTCCCTAGGAAAGAATCGATTAAGAAAAGCTTTCTTGAACACTTCTTAAGTCATGGGTCCATCTCTTAAAAGCCTATTATCCCTCCATTGGACATACCATACTTGAGCCACATCCTTGAGTTGATAAGTGGCTAACTCAACTTCTCATTAGTAGACAAACCCATATCATAAAGGATCTTGTAGATTTCATCAATGAACTCTTGGGGGTTCTTCGACCTTGGACCCATAGAAAGTAGGAGGGTTTATTCTAGTGAAATCCCTTAGACGGGAGGCCATGGTAGCAACTTGTTGATGAGCTCGGGGTACAACCTCTCGATTAGCTTAGTCCTCATGGCTTGGGCTTGATTAGTGGCGGTGTAACGCCCTAAAATAAACTAAGGTGAACTAGAGCTTCGTGACTGTTTCTTGATTTTGATTTTAAGTTACAATGAGTTACATTAGTGTTCTAAATCAGTGCGTGAAGTTTGATTAAGTTTAGAGGTCAAACGTCCAAGAACGTCCATTATGTTTGCAAAGTGTGCCTTAGAGAGTGCTTGTGTGTCTTGGTGTGTTTGAGTGAATTTTACGTACTCAATTTAATCAAAATTGTCTTGGGATGTTCCTAAGACCTAGACGACTATGTTTAGAGGTTTAACGTCCTAGTACGATGTAACATTCCAGAAAATGTACTTGTCTAGTGAAGAGTCTTAGGTTCTAAGAATATGTATTGGGGTACATAGGCATCCCAATGCCTAATATTGAGTAATATTGGGCATGCTAGAGAATATTAGCTTAAGGGTGTTAGTCAATTTCTATGAACTAACAAGTAACTTAAGGTATACATTGATGTTAAAATGCCCCAATCCAAGCTTGTTAAGGAATTGTGCCTGCAACGAAAACCCTAAGCTAAAAAATTCATCTCTTAGATTCCACACATTAGGTACGAGTCATCCAAGTGTCAAGCCTAGGTACCATAGAACATGATCATTTGAATTGATCACGTAGATTAAGCAGTGCCCAAGGACATAGTGAGGATCCTTGGGACAAGAAGTGGGCAAGAAGTGAACAAGAAGTGAGCAGCAACACATGTCCAAGCACATGTTCTAACCTCCTAGAGACCAAGCGCGAAGCCCAACCGAATTCGGTTATTTCAGAGGCTCATGGCTCCAAATATTCCATTCATCTAGATTCCACCAAGATGTATCATAATCTCAAGGAGATCTATTGGTGGGAAGGTATGAAGCGAGATATTTCTAAGTCTGTGGAGGAGTGCCCAAATTTCCAATAGGTTAAGACTGAACACCTTAAGCCTGGAGGTCTTACCCAGTCGATTGAGATCCTAACATGGAAGTGGGAGGCTATTAATGTTGACTTTGTGGTTGGTCTGCCCAGGACCAGAAAACTGCATGATTCTATTTGAGTCATTGTTGACAGGATGACTAAGTCTGCTCACTTCATTCGTATGAACTCTACTTACAGGGCCGAAGATTATCCCAAGTTGTATATTGATGAGATAGTGAGGTGGCATGGGATCTCTTTATCTATCATTTAAAATAGGGGAGTCCAGTTCACTTCTCACTTTTGGATATCTTTCCAAAAGAACTTGGGTACACAGATGAAGCTCAGTATTGCTTTTCATCCTCAGATGGATGGACAAGTAGAGCATAACATTCAGACCCTTGAAGACATGTTGAGAGCATGTGTTATTGACTTCAAGGGGAGTAAGGATGATCACTTGCCACTGATTGAGTTCTGTTATAATAATAGCTACCATTCCAGTATTGGGATGACACCTTTTGAAGCATTGTATGGCAGGAGATGTAGGCCCTAGTTTGGTGGTTTGAGGTAAGAGAGTCTTCCATCCTTGTTCGTGAGATCATACATGAGGCGGTGAGAATGATCAGGGATAGATTGGTAGCTTACAGTCGTTAAAAATCCTATGATGATAACAGGAAGAAGGCTCTAGAATTCGAGGTAGGTGATCAAGATTACCTAAAGATATCACCCAAGAAAGAGGTTATGTGGTTTGGTAAGAAGGGGAAGCTGAGTCCGAGGTATATAGGTCCTTATGAGGTCTTACAGCGAGTAGGGAAGTTTGCCTATGAACTTAAGTAACCAAATGACTTAGTTTCTTTTCATCCAGTGTTTCATGTTTCGATGCTTAATAAGTGTCTAGGTGATCCAGCATCCATCCTGCCTGTTGGTGGGTTAGGAGTCGATGAGAACCTTTCTTATGAAGAGGTTCCAGTTGAAATTTTAGATCGCCAAGTGAAGCAGATGAGGAACAAGGAGATTGCCACCGCAAAAGGTGTTATGGAGGAACCACCTTGTTGAGGGAGCAACATGGGAGGCCTAGGCCGATATGTGATTTCGTTACGCTCACTTGTTCAGTTCTTGAGGTAAGATATACTCTTCCTAAGTCTTGTTTTGTTTATGACACTCTAAATTTTAGTGCATTAGTCGGTTTTGGTGTGTTATGTCCATAACTGTGTGTTTATACATCCACTATATGAGTTAATATGAGTCATGCTTGCATTCGTGTTGCTGTTTTTTTTATAGTGTTAGCATTATTTTTGTGTAGCATGAGTTGTGATGTGTATTGAGTTAAAGTGAGATTGAGAAGAAAGTTCCTCAATCTCAGATATGAAGCTTCATATAAGCTTTGTGTGATGTGCATCATTTAGAGTATGTTGTGAATAAGATATTCACAAAGAGTAAAGTCTCAAGTATGTTGATGTGTTTTTCGAAAATACCCTCTTTGATTCAAAATGATGTGTAGTGTCATTCGGGATGAATATTCCTAAGGGGGATGGGGGATAATGTAGCATTCCAGAAAATGTACTTGTCTAGTGAAGAGTCTATTATGTTTTAAGAATATGTGTTGGGGTACATAGGCATCCCAATGCCCAATATTGAGTAATATTGGGCATGTTAGAGAATATTCACTTAAGGGTGTTCGACAATTTCTATGTATTAGAAAGTAACTTAAGATATACTTTGATGTTCAATGCCCCAATCCAAGATTATTTAGGAATTGTACCTGCATGAAGACCTTAAGCTAAAATATTTCATTTCTTAGATTCCACACATTAGGTACGAGGCATCAAAGTGTCAAGCCTAGGTACCATAGCACATTATCATTTAAAATGATCATGTAATTAAGCAGTGCCCAAGGACATAGTGAGGATCCTTGGGACAAGAACTGGACAAGAAGTGAATAAGAAGTGAGCAGCAACACATGTGCAAGAACATGTGCTAAGCCCAACTGAATTTGGTTAGGGCGGTTAGGGGTCAGGCGTGCGTCGCGTAATGCCACGTGGAGCCCAGATTTCTAACCAATCCTAGGATCTAACTAACTTACTTAACTAGCTAACTAACCTAGGAATAACTAAAATAAACTAACTAGTGTGCCCGAAATCCTTAGACCTAACCGGGTGACACTATTCGAGTAACTAACCAAAGAAACATCCTAGTATCTAACCTAGGATGGCCAAAGGGGTTGGTTATGGTCCTAGTGAATTAGGGGATACTTTAGTAATTATCATAGGTCACTTAATTAATTAAATTAGCAACTTAATTAATTAATTAAAAATCCTAGTCAAACCCGAGATCCTAGCAAATTTTTCTGAATTTGGCTAAGTCAAATGCTCTCCTATTTTTAGTCAATTTAGGAGGGGAATTTTGGTAATTAGATAATTGATTTATTTAATTAAGTTAATAAGACTAAGTTGAATTTGTCAATATTCAGTTCCTAAGACCTAGACTCACGTTTATATAATAGAAACTCACAACTGAAAAGCATTGAACAAACGTAAGAAAAACAGATTGGTTCTCCTTAGGTGATGTCAAGGTAAATTCGTTAAGATATTCATGCAAAGTACAGGGTGACTTCATAGATTCAATTCTACAGTAAGGTATGGGCTTTCTCTCTTGGATTCCTTTCCCCAAGAGGCTTTTCAAACGTTTTGAATATAAGAAAAACCGAAACTAGGGTTTCCCAATGAAATTGTCGAATGTTCATCTCCCTAGTTCTCCTTATTTTCGATTCTAGTAGTATGTATAATGCAAATCTCGAGCATGTTGTTGGTATGTGGTGCTAACTGATCATTATGCGTAGGTTTCTGTGATTTGATAATGTCGAATGAGACCTATAGGTTAGATCCATATAATTAATGCCTAATTGTGTTCGAGAAGATAAAATTATTATAAGTCATTTATGAAATTCAGTCAACTATTGAAAGGGATGAAGTTTTCAAAAAAATGTTTGTATTTAAGGTAGATATGTTTGTAAGTTTTTGGAATGCAATGTTTCCAAGAAGAAATAAGAATGAGAATCAAAACTAGTTAATGAATCTTCAATGCCAAATCAACTTTATAGCTTTGCCAAACTAAGCATTGAATTGTTCTTATGATATAATCAAATGTTAAAAGTTGGCTTGCTTAAAATGAGGATAGTACCATAGTTATTACATGAAGTTAATTGACTTGGCTAGTGATAATATCATGACAAGTGTTTAGTGAAAGTTTGGTTTATGCCAATAAATTGGCTAGCAACATTATTTCCAAAATATGATATAGAGGTTGCTAATGACTAAGTCATACAAATCATATATGGTCAATGTAAATTATGATGTTTCTTGTAAGGCCAAATACATGTTAAAGATTGACTTGACAGGTTTTAACTCAATGAACTCATAACCCAGGGTATGCAAATGATTGGTACAAGTCTCAACATACCATATCTAAATGAACTTGTGAACATAGTAGCACATTCAATAAGTCCTTACAACTTTCATAAAAAATGGTACAAGACTATCAAATAATGTTGAACAAGATAAGGTGAGTAATGAAATAACATAAAATCTTATGAGTCATGAAATTGACATAGAATGGGGTGTTAAAGGAAGTGAGACAAGTCTCACTTGCACCTAAATAATTATGTTAAAGATACTCACATAAGAGGGTGTTAGAAATCGTGAGACAAGTCTCATTCGCACCATAATGATAATGTAAGATTAAGTTCACATTCATCAAGTATAGAAAGGGATGACAAGTCATCCATTGAGCTAAGTATACCTCATACTAGAACCAAGCTTCCAGAATGTATGAGTCAACTCTAAAAGTTGTAAAGTAAAAGAAATTGAGCTAAGTACCGATAGACTAGTAATGAGATTGTGCAAGCACATGTAAGCCTCATGAGATGAGACTATCACCAAGGTGGATAAGGGTCTCCAAATTCTCCTAGTCATTGAACTATGTCGCCAACATAGGTTACTAGCTAGTGGATCCACCTAAAAAAGCAAAGAATTATTCTATTTCACTTTGGCCGGTGAAGCACCACTTTTCAGTGTGGGGAAGACACTGGATTTCACGTTAGCTTACACGATCTATGTCGGTTAATGCTAAATATTTATCTAAGAAAGTAAGAAATAAATAAAGAAAGAACTAGGAAGATGAGGGGTGTTCGGATAGGATGACCAAAGGGTGAGGTTTGACTAAGTAATGATGTAAGTCATTCTTAGTCATTGCACAGAAAAATCCCAATGGAAGTCTTAAAAGAATATGCTAAGTCAACCTAGCATGTTCTAAGTGAACATGAGATCAAAGAAGAAGAAATGTAAGTTCAAAGTGAACTAAGTAAGCAAAAACATAATTATATCACCAGTGTTTGATAAGAATGAAGTTTTAACAGTTATTGGCTTATGCCAATTAGAGGAACACAACACAATGAATCATAAATTGGAGTATGAATATATGCCCCAGCATCTTTATATTATGAAAATGATAAAATAATGGGCATAAGCAATAAAGATTGGCTTATAAAGACTTCATGCCCAATTAACAAGAAGTGGAAAGAATAACTTGTGAGTAGGGTAGCCAAATCATCTGCTTAGTCTTTTGGATTACTTACTTGATTCATTGTAGAAAAGGGACTAAAATGAATCATTGAACTCGTAATTAAAACATAGGATCAAAGAAGATCATTGAACTACACAACAAAAACAAGAAAAGACAGAAAAATAAACTAAGGCTGGGAGAGGGAGCTCTCGGCCTAAGAGGAGCAAAATTATTAAATTTTGCTCGAGTTGTTCTAAAATTATGTTGATGATTCCAAGGTATTATGTTCATATAGAAAATGAGTTGTGTGCTTTAAATGCATGAAAATATGTCATATTCATAGAATGATTCATAAATAAAGAATTAGGAAAGTAAAGTGACTTCACTTACCAAAAAATGGCATGTTGCTCTAGGAAAAGCTTTCCTTGATCATGCATAGTCCTTAAGTGTTTATGTGAATGCACCCATACTTAGTACAAGTGTGTACTAACCCATATATAATTACTATTTTTATAGGTGCAGGTCCTTGAAGAAGATTGAAGATTAGTTGAAGCCGTTTGACTAGTACCTCCATACTTTGGTAGGTCCTCTTGAGTTCGAGGATGCCTACGCTTTATATTCTAGCTTTAGTAGATTAGGCATAGCTAGTGGATGTTGTCTGTAGCGTTTTCTTTCAAACATTTGTTCAATCTTTCGTATTAAGGCCAGTTTGGCAACTATTAATGATATTATGAATTCTCCATTTCAATTGTTTGATCTGTTAATAGATGGTTGTTTATTTTGAGCTGTTAGTATATACACTCTTATGCAGAAATTATATGAAGTCTAAGTACACTTCAGCAAAGTTAAAAAGTTTTAAATTTTCCGCTAAATTTAACTGTATGATTGTGATGAAATCTAAGAAGAGGCTTGTCTGCGACCTTGAGAGGTTAACAACGCCAGTCTCATCTAGGGTCTATGACCCTGGTGTGACATACGACCCCACCTAGAACCCACGACGGTCCCTAGAAGAGGACCCCACTTCTTGGCAAGAAGCTGCCAAAATAGTGACCAAACGACGACACAAGGGATGGTCCATCGACCATGGGCGTCAATTGGCCTTACAAGGATAGCCAAGCCTGCACATGGTGGAGTTGCAGTCCCAATGGATGGGCTCCATCAACGGGGCATCGATTGGGAGACGGTCCGTTGGTGATGGGGCGTAGGTGGTCACTGTAAAAGCTGTTAAAAATCTGTTTTGACTTGAGGTGTTTGGTAAGTTCACCGCAAGTCTTTTATGAGACTAGGAAGTCATTTTTAGGGTTATTTAGGTATATTTAATTATTTCAAACCCTAAGACCTAATTTTAGACCTCATTTCCTAAAACCCAAAACCCCTCTCCCGTAGAATTCTCTCTCAAGTCTCTTTGGAAGCTAAAAGTCAAGAAGAGCTAGGAGGGCTGTTGGTGGCCTTCATCAAAATCTTTGGGATTTATCTTATATTAGGTATGGTATCCATCCTTTAACTATCTTCCATTCAAGGAGTCCCTTCTAATGGATTTTCGAAAAAAGGGTTTTCATCCCTAGTTTCTTCTATCTTCAATTCTAAATATGGGTCTTGCATGAAAACGCTTCTAATGACTTAACAATGGTGTTTCTAATGTTAGTTGATGATTTTATGGTTAAAAATTCAATGAAATCATGTTAAATATTTTCATCAAATGTTGTCTTAAGAAATGGGTTAAATGAGTTTAGTTTTGTAGTCTTTGAACTTTGGTTTCCTTATGTTGATATTGTTGTTTAGCTACTGCCCTAAGTGCTAATTATGATGAATTATTGAGTAAAATGGTATAGGTGGTGGAAGCTTGGATTAAAGGGTAAGTTGGTTATGTTGTTTAAGCTTTAGTTATGACGTGCTCTTGAGTGGTATGGTGTACCTTCTTGGTAACAGTGTTTACTTGATGAATTTGGTTATGTTTAGTATGTTTTGTGAGTGTGTCTTTGAAGGCTTAATATGTGAAAGGAAATGGTAATGAATAATGTTCTTATTGTTTAATATGAAGCTTGAATTGCATATTTGACTTAGATTATGCTTAAATAATGAAGGTCTAAAGCATGTATAGAAGCTAAATGTAAATGAAATTATGCTTATATGCAAGGTGTGCGAACATGTACACACACACACACACACTTAAGTGAATGAATGAAGCTAAGTAAATAGAGGAAATATGAGGTGGACACTCTTTGTGAGTTGAGATGAAGTGTTTAGTAGCAACCTAACTACATCCGAAGAGCTTTCTAAGATAGGTCGGAGGATGAACGCCCTTCGTTAGTTGAGATGTGGTGTTCACTAGGTATCCTTAACCTATAGTTTATAATGTTTATAATCCGTGGGGGTTATGTCTAGCACTGAGAGGATATGAAGAAGAGATGGTTACACTTCGTGAGTTGAGATGTTGTAGTCCAATGTACTTTTTGAGATGAGTACTCCGCGTCAGTAGAGAATGAGTTACTTATATGCAATCTCCTTATCCCTTAACTATGCACCCACATAGGTGTAGCTATTGAGAAATCCATGTAAAAGCTAAAAAGAATGACCTTACTATAGCCAAGTGAGGATCCCTCATCCGATAGGGGTTAATATCGGGATTCCATGCCTAGCTCTCATGGTATATGTCGGTTAAGCTAACTCCCACAAAATTAATGAAAGTACTAAGTCTTCTAAAAGAGTGTGCTACTTAGGGTAGGTAGTGGAATGGGACGCTATTTATACATTCCACTAGGTAGGCATTCCAAAAGGGGATTCTTGGTGAGTCTTGTGTGAATTAAATGAACTAAGTCTTCTAAAAGAACGTACTACTTAGGGTAGGCAATGGTATGGGACGCTATCTATCCATTGCACTAAGTAGAACCTTCCGAAAGGGAAGTCTTGGTGCCAAACCTTCTAAAAGAGTGTACTACTTAGGGTAGGTGGGGGTATTGGACTCCATCTACTCATTAAATTAAGTAGGCATTCCGAAAGGGAAGTCTTTGGTGGTTGTTGAGTGTTCTTCTAATGTCTTGTGATTGAGTGGTGGCTTGTTCTCCCGAGGTGAGTACTCCAAAAAAGGAGGTAGTCTTGAGGATCGCTTTGGTGTGCATTGAAGGAGGCATATGTATAGTTCCTTCATGTCTTACCTTAGTGAGTCTTAGGATAACCTTAGTAAGGAAAACTCCAACGGAAATGAGTTCACTTCCTCAATGGCAATACCTTAGAAATTCACTACTTTGGAGTCAAAATAGTTCACTGTAAGATTATACTAGTTCACTGTAAAAATTGGAAAGCTACTGTAAATGCTTTTTTTTTTGCTAAAATTATGGAAATCCTTATCTATGTGTTAAGTGATGATCCTTATATTGTTTTACTTCTAAATTCATGAATATTTTAATTTTTTGTCATGAAAGGTTATTTTACTAAAATTTCCGTTTTTGCATGTTTTTTGCATATACCATACTTAGTACATTGTTTTGCCCTAACCCCATACTTTCTATACTCTATAAGAATAGGTTTTTGGAAGCAAGGTTGAAGGCTAGAAGGCAAATCTTGGGAAAGTTTCTCTCAAGACAAAGTATGTCCTCATATATTCGTGGACATAGTCCTTTTCTTAGTTTCTTTATTTAAAGACTTATTATTTATTTCTCTTTTAATGTAAATGGCCGTGTCCCTAAAATATTATGTCGTGTCTTAAGTTTGACTTGTGATGATGAGTTTCTCTAAGTATTTATGAAATATTTCCTTTTATTAATTTATTCGTGAAAAATTTTAATTTTTCACTACTTTTAATGTCTTATGTGATGAACGGTAGCTAAAGGGCTTGTACAAGACCCCAAAGGGTCAAGTACGCCCGGTCATGATCCAAAGGTTATCCCTAACTTCTAGGGGTACTTTTGGGTCGTGACAGACTTGGTATCAGAGTATAAGGTTATGGGAAATTAGTTTAGGGTCTAAAAGTCTCACAAGCCACGTCTAGTCGTATCTTGGTCACTGGTGTGAGTCGGGACACATCCATGGACAAGAGGCTATAAGTTGATAGAAGTTTCACTTTCTTCTCTATTCTAATGTCGTGCCCTAGAGTTGAATTATATAAGGTGTCTTTTCTCAACATCTTCTCTTTGTGTTTATAGCACCTGAATACGAGGAGATTTTACGCTCAAATTACACTTCCCTAAAGAAGTATAAGCGGTCATATCAAGTAAAGAACCCAACTACTAGGTTGGGATCGATCCCACGAGGAAAATGATTTAGACTTAACTTTAATATACGATTACCTCTATTTAGTCAAGTCCTTTCCGAAAATTAGTAATCAAAGGTTTTTTTTTTGTGAAACAGAAGTGTTGCAATGTAGTGAAATCAAACAAGTAGCAAGAGTGAACTATTGGTGTTTATCAAGTGTGAGAGAAACTAGGGTGTAAGTGTTCCCCATAGGTTCATAACGCCATAATCCAAGCTATAACAATTCTTTCCTAGTGTTTTGCATGCAAAGTGATAAGTTATGTATCTCTAAATACTTGGTCCGGCATTTAGAGAACTTCACTCTGTACCTTGGTTTGGCTACGTGTGTCTAAGTTACTAACCCTTACCTTTAATTCATATTAAGCATCATATTAGATGTTTGTCTTAGTTATTACTTTGCACCAATCGAAACTAGCCTATTACATAGTATCCGCAAAATCTATGTCGATAATTCTTTTCCTATTAATTACTCCTTGGTCCGGCAAGTAGCAATAAGGCGAGTTCTAACGCGTTCACTCGTTAAAAATACTTCTAGACAAAAGAATTATCGATGAATGCTATAACCTATTTGAGAATTGTTATTTAGCTAGGTTTATTTTGTTAATCACCCATGATTCCCACAACCCTAGTTGTGGATTTAGTTACGCATGTTTAGAAAAACACAATTCATAATTCATAAATAATAAATCATGAACTTACTTTGACAAATTCGAAGAAAATCCAAAAATTCAACTTGAAATCACACAATTATATTGAACACCAAATCCCAAGAAGCGATTAATTTAACGTCGTGTCACGACGCAAGATCCTTGATTACTCAGACTTCATCAAGGTGATATGCCTCAACCACTTCATGGGCACTCTCTGCATGCCCTAGGTAGATCTTGATTCTTTGCCCATTAACCGTGAACCTTACACCCTCCTTGTTCTCCAACTCAACCTCTCCATGTGGGAACACTTTAGTGATCAAGAATGGACCAATCCATTTGAACTTGATTTTCCCGGAAACAAGGGCAACCTAGAGTTAAACAAAAGCACCGAGTCCCAACTACAGATTCGCACTTCTCAATCATTTGGTCATGGTACTTCTTCATCTTCTCTTTGTAGAGGGCTGAACTTTCATATGCTTTTAGGCGAAACTCATCAAGCTCATTCAACCCATTAAGTCTCTGTTCTACTGCTTCATTCTAATCCATCTTCAGTTTCTTCATTGCCCACATGGCCTTGTGCTATAACTCAGCCGGCAAATGACAAGATTTCCCATACACAAGTTGGTATGGAGACATACCTCTGGGGGTCTTGTATGCAGTCCGGTAAGCCCAAAGAGCATCATCAAGCCTCCTTGACCAATCCGTTCTATTAGCATTCACCGTTTTTGACAGGATTTGTTTGATTTCTCTATTTAAACCTCAACTTGTCCACCAGTTTGTGGATGGTATTTCTCCAATAGCCCTTTGAACAATTTGTAGCAAAAGTGGGATCCCCCATTACTAATAATAGACCTAGGTGTGCCGAATCTGGAGAAGATGTTCTTTTTTAAGAAAACGGTGACACTCTTCCCTTCATTGTTGGCAAGTGCTATAGCTTCCACCCATTTTGACACATAATCCACCACCACAAGAATATATTTCATCCCATGAGAACTCATAAATGGACGGGCCCATAAAATTAATACCCCATATATCAAACAACTCAATCACTAGAATGAGATTTAAAGGGAGCTCTTTCCTCTTCAAAATACCACCATCTCTTTGGCACCTATCACATGCCTTGGAGAACTCCTGATCATCTTGGTGGATGGTTGGCCAATAGTACCCACATTGCAAAATCTTATGGGCATTCCGGATACCACTATGATGCCCACCCACAGGCGAGGAATGGTATGCCTCCAAAACAGTTAGCATCTCAACTTCCGGAACACAATGGTGAATAATCCCATCAGCACAACTCCGGTATAAATTCCAAAAGAACTTTTTCACATCATGCATGAACTTTTATCTCTGATAGAAGGACAAATCCAATGGAACTATATCCCTAGCCAGATAATTCACAAAGTCGGCGAACCATGGGATCAAGTCATGAGAAGCAAATAATACATGCTCATCAGGGAAGGTATTATCAATTTCATCCTTTTCACCCAACTCTGGCATAGCTTCATCCTCTAATCTGGACAAGTGATCGGCAACTTCATTTTCGGTCCCTTTTTTATGTTTCACCTCAAAATCAAACTCTTGCAAAAGTAGCACCCATCTAATCAACCTTGGTTTCACATCCTTCTTTGCCATTAAATATTTCAAAGCAAAGTGGTCAGTATGCACTATAACTCTCGTGCGAAGTAAATAGGAGTGAAATTTTTAGAAAGCAAATACCGCCGCAAGGAGCTCTTGTTCAGTCACAATGCAGTTCTTTTGTGCTTCATTTAGGGCCTTACTAGCATAATAGATGGGTGAAGGATTTTATCCCCTTTTTCCCAATACCACACCAAGAGCAACCCCACTAGCATCACACAGCACCTTAAATGGCTTACTCTAATTTGGGGAACTAATTATGGGCGCAGACCACCAACTTCTCCATTAACTCTCCAAATGCCTTCAGACAGGATTGATCAAAACAGAACTTACATTCCTTCTCATGTAACTTGCACAGAGGATGTGCAATTTTTGAGAAATCCTTAATAAACCTCTGGTAAAAGCCCGCATGCCCAAGAAAACATCTCACACCTTTTACTAGGATGTATGGAGGATGTCTCTCTATAACCTCAACTTTTGCTCGATCAACCTCTATACCTTTCTCTGAGATGCAATGGCCCAATACAATACTCACTTTCACCATCAAGTGACATTTTTCCCAGTTTAGTACAAGGTTGCAATCTTCACATCTTTTGAGAACCTCGGCCAAGTGACTAAAACAACGATCAAAAGAGTCACCAACAACTGAAAAGTCATCCATAAATACCTGAATAGTGTCCTCCACTATATTGGAGAATATCGACATCATACATCTCAGAAAAGTAGCCAATGTATTATACAACCCAAAATACATCCTCTTAAATGCGAATTTCCCATAAGGTCAAGTAAAGGTGGTTTTCTCTTGATCCTCCGGTGCAATAGAGATTTGTTTGTAACCCGAATAACCATCAATGAAACAGTACCATCCTTTTCCTGCTAGTCTGTCTTACATCTGATTCATGAAGGACATAGGGAAATGGTCCTTCTCAGTCCACGCATTCAACTTCCAGTAATCCATACAAACTCTCTATCCGGTCACAAGCCTCATTGGAACAAGCTCATTCTTTTCATTAGGAACCAATGTCATTCCCCCCCCCCCCTTTTAAGGCACACACTGAACATGGCATACCCAACTACTATCTGCGGTAGGATATATGACTCTGGCATCCAACCACTTAATGCTCTACTTCTTAACTGCCTCTTGCATAGGTGGATTCAAACGTCTTTGGTGCTCAATACTTGGCTTGTGATCGGGCATGAGTTGGATTATGTGGGACCAAATACCGGGTGGAATCCCAATAATGTCCATAATTGTCCAACCTATGGCTCGTTTGAACCTCTTTAACACTTCTGCCAGACACTCTACTTGTTCCACATTCAAATCCGATGCAATGATTACCGACAAAGTGTCATTCTTCCTAAGAAAACATACCTCAGATGAGGTGGTAGGGCCTTAAGCTATAATTTTGGGGCCTTCTCAATAGATTGTTTCGCAGATGGAGACTCGCGATGCTTCATATCTAACTCCAATTTCTTCGATTTAAGTTTAAACAGAAATTCACCTCGATCAAATGCCGCAACGAACGACCCATACTCTTAAATACTATCACTCTTAAAATATATGATCACTGCCGCTAGTGCCTCAACACCAAGGCGTTCTTCAATTTGTACCTCAGACGTACTCTCAACCCCTTAGGATATAGCAGATACCATTTGGAGCTCACCACTTTGCTTCATGGACCTACAAATGTTGAAAGTTTCTTCTTCATTGTTTAACCGAAAATTCATTTGCCCTTTTTCCATGTGAACCGAGGTGCGACCGGTAGCAAGGAACGACCTCCCAAGAATAATAGGCACCTCAAAATCTACCTCACAGTCAAGAATAAATCGGCTGAAAATATAAATGAGTCCACCTTCACTAACACATTGTGGAGTATCCCAATAGGCCTCTTCGTCGTTCCATCTGCCATCAATAACAGCATCGCAGTGGCCTTTGGGTCACCCAAACCCAACTTCTTGTAAATAGAGAGAGGCGTGAGATTTTTGCTTGCACCTAGATCACATAGTGCTTTAGAAAAGTGTAACAACTCGATGGTACATGGAATAGTGCAAGCGGCCGGATCTTCTTTCTTTTGCACAAGAGACCTTGTAGCAACAGCACTACAATGTTTCATTCGGTCATCATCCTCAAAACCTACAAATCTATTCTTTGTAACCATATATTTTATAAACTTGGCATAACCGGGCATTTTTTCAAGAGAATATATAAAAGGGACATTGATGGAAAGTTGTTTCAACATAGTAATAAAACACTGGTATTTACCGTCCTCAATATTCTTCACCAATCTTTGCGGGAATGGTGGTGGTGGTCTAGGAATGGGGATCACCTTTTGGGGTATCTCTGCTTCTTTCACCGCTTTGTCTACCAACTCCCCACTAACTTCCACTACCTCATCATTTTTCTCACCTCATCTTCTACCACAGACGGCATAGGTGGATCAATGGTTTGCTTACCCCCTCGAGTAGTGACCGCCATGCAATGTCTATCAATTTTTGAATTTGAATGGTATAGTTAGGAAGAGTACCCAGTTGACGTGGGTTCACCCTAGTAGACAATTGGACCATTTGCAACTCAAGATGCTTGATTGAGACTACATGTGCATCCACCTTTTGCCCAATATTAGCCAAATCACCTCTCAACTCCTTGGCATGCTCATCACTAGCATCAAACCTTCTCCTCATATTCTATAATATATCTCTAACTCTCTCCATACTACCTCCACCATCCCTAGGATCAACTTCCCGATTTTGAGGCGAAACATAAGGCCCACCTCGATCGTTTTTGTTACCAAAGTTACCCTGGTTGAAGTTGCTGTGATGTTTGCAGTTTCCTTCTCAAACATAATGGCCCGCTCTGTTGTAATTCCCATAGTTCCGACCTTGATTTCCTTGACCTTGGTGCCAATTCTTCTGATTGGAGCCTTAGGCATTCGGTCAGAACCCCCCGGTCTTCTCGTTCACTGCATAAGAATTCTCTCCACAGTAGTAGTCATCCACTCGCGGTTGTGGTTTAGTCAAATAATTCACCGCATTTACTTTCTCTGGACCTCCAGTGATACATTTTAATACCAACCCGAGCTCAGTTCTCATTTGAGCCATCTCTTCACGAATCTCATCTGTGGCCAGGTTGTATGTAGCTTGCACTGCAAAGGTGTTTCTCTAGTGTTCGACTTCCTAGTGCTCCAAGCCTTATTGTTGTGAGAGATTTTCTCCAACTCCTCCGCGATCTCTGCATACGTGCATTCACCATAAGAACCACTCGCAATAGTATCTAGCACTCCCTTATTATTATCATCTTGCCCCCGATAGAAGTACTCTTTCAATGACTCATCATCAATGCGGTGGTTTGGGACACTTCTCACGAATGAGGTGAATCTATCCCAAGAGCTCCTCACCGACTCCCCAAGAAATGCCACAAAGTTGTTCACTCTATCTTTGTGGTTGAGATTTTTAGACACCGGGTAGTACCGTTCTAGGAACACATCCCTCAATTGGTCCCAAGTATAGATAGAATTATAGAGCAACTCAGTGAACCAAATTGCGGCCTCTCTCATCAGTTAGACAAGGAACACTCTTAACCCGATAACATCCATGTCTAAGTCTAGCCTCCCTATACAACTCTTACACACTGACCTCAATTTGGCGATGTTAGCATGTGGATCCTCAGATGGTAGCCCCGAAAACAAACCTCTGGAAGTAAGCATCTGCATCAAGCTACTAGTTACCATGAATGTGTGACCCTGTGGTAGAGGAGGTAGGACAAGAGGCACGTCAGAGTCAGTAATGTTGATGTTGCCCTTATAGAACTCTTAAGGGCGTGGAACGGGAGGCCACCTCCTCAAAGCACAATTGCCAGGGTTCTCCATAATCACTTGGTTGTGAGCATCAACCGGCAGAGGAAGCTAACGATTGATCCTATCACCTAGATTTACGGGATTCTGTTGGTCATTCATTATGCGGAGTGTCCAATTAAGTTCAAGATCAAATGGTAAGATTGGTTCTCCTCGGCTCCGTGTACTTGGCATGCACTAGAGTTAGACCTGAGACAAACAAAAACAAGAGAAAAAAAGTTAAATTACGACGTTGACTAAAATTCAGTAATTGTTCTTAAAGTTAATCTAAAATCTACTTTCCCCCGCAGCGGCGTCAATATTTGATACACTCAAATTACACTTTGCTAAAAAAGTATAAGCGGTCGAATCAAGTAAAGAACCCAACTATTAGGTTGGGGTCTATCCCATGAGGAAAATGATTTAGACTTAACTTTAATGTACGATTACCTCTATTTAGTCAAGTCCTTTTTGAAAACTAGTAATTAAACGAGGAGTTTTGTGAAACAAAAGTGTCGCAATATTGTGAAATCAAACAAGTAGCAAGAGTGAATTGTTGGTGTTTATCAAGTTGTGAGAGAAACTAGGGTGTAAGTGTTCCCTATAGGTTCATAACGCCATAATACTAGCTATAACAATTCTTTCCTAGTATTTTGCATGAAAAGTGATAAGTTATGTATCTCTAAATCCTTGGTCCGGCATTTATAGAATTTCTCCCCGTACCTTGGTCCGTCTACGTGTGTCTAAGTTATTAATCCTTACCTTTACTCTATATTGAGCATCATATTCGATGTTTGGCTTAGTTATTACTTTGCACCAATTGAAACTAGTCTATTATATAGTATCCACTAAATCTATGTCGATAATTCTTCTCCTATTAACTACTCCCTTGGTCCGGCAAGTAGCAATAAGGCGAGTTCTAATGCGTGAACTCATTAAAAAGACTTCTAGACGAAAGAATTATCGATGTATGCGATAACCTATTCGAGAATTGTTATTTAGCTAGGTTTATTTTGTTATTCACCCATGGTTCCCACAACTTTACTTGTGGATTTAGTTACCCATGCTTAGAAGAACACAATTCACAATTAATAAATAATAAATCATGAACTTACTTTGACAAATTCGAAGAAAATCCAGAAATTCAACTTGAAATCACACAATTATATTGAACACCAAATCCAGAAATTTGAATTAATTGAAAAAACAATTATCCAAGAACAAAAGTATGAAATTAGTAAAATTATCCAACCCCAAAAATAAGGTTTTTCACCTTATTTATAATAAAACAGAGTCCTAAATTAAAAGGAGTTAAAATAAGGAAAATTTGTCGAAAACGAGGCCTCAATCAATGGCCCCCACAGACGTTCCATCGATCAAACGACGGACCGTCGACTGCCTCCGTCGGTCCACACTTATAGTCTTTTCTCAGCATTCACTTTGCATCTCATCTGATCCAAACGACGGACCAACAGCACTGTCCGTCGATGCTTCTCGTCATTCCATACTTAGTTTTTCTTCAACATCGTGTACTGGGATATTCTCTTATCATATTAACGAATTGCCAGGACGGTCCGTCAACCCTTTCATAGCCCCACACTTAGTCATAATTCCCCGAGTTGCTTCCAGATGCCTGAACATTCAATCGAAGGTCACCACCTATGGTCCGTCGATGGGACGACGAGCCGTCGATGGCTTCGTGGGTCACTTTTGCACTAATTCTTCACAGCCTTCTGCATTTTCGTTTAGGACAGTTCTCCTGTAAAACAAATACAAAACATATTAAAATTACTAAAAAAAGCTCTAGACACACACCAATCTTATGAAAAAGCATTGAAAGTACCGTGAAACCATGGTACTTTAGAGATAAACCACTAGAAGCGAGGAGGGAGGTGTAGCTAATGAGTGGATCCCTCCCCGTGTTGACCAAGTTCCTATTGTTATCCTAGACAAAGAAAATTAGGAGGTTCCCTTCAAGAACCTCAAGTGTCTCCGGAACCTCAAGAGCCTCAAGTGCCCCAAGTGCCTTCTATGCCTCAAGCTCCTTTTGTTGAAGGAGATATGACTAATGCGCAGTTGAGGGCTGCCTTAATGAATTTTACCCAACTCATGATGGCTCAATATCATGTCATTAATAATCGCTTTTTTGCTCAAGCTAACCAAGGAATTGAACCCAACCTAATGTTAGTACTCCCAATTCTAGAATTCGGGATTTCATGAGGATGAACCCTCCCACTTATCATAGAAGTAAGGTGGATGAAGATCCACAAGGTTTCATAGATGAAGTTTTCAACGTTGTAGATGCTATGGTTGTGACCCCTAGGGAGAAAATGGAATTATCCGCTTACCAAATCAAGGATGTGGCTCAAGTGTGGTTTGAGCAATGGAGGGTAGAGAGACCCTTATAAAAAGACCGATTGATTGAGAGGAATTCAAAGAGTCTTTCCTAGATAGGTTCTTTCCCCTAGAGTGGAGGGATAAGAAGATGGTTGAATTCATAAACCTTCGTCAAGGGGGAATGAGTGTGCAAGAGTACTCTCTCAAATTCACCGAACTCTCTAAATAATGCCCCACCCGTGGGAGCGAACCCTAGGGATAGGATGAAATAATTTGTGATGGGAGTGTCTAGCTTGGTGGAAAAAGAGTGTCGTACGACAATGCTTCTTAATGACATGGATATTTTTAGGATCATGGTGTATGCACAACAAATTGAGGAGTCCAAAATTAGGGGGATAAGGCAAGAGGGTAAGAGGCCTAGATCAGATGATTGTAGTCACCAAAAGCCTAAGAAGAGGTTCTTTCACCACGATTCTTCCATGGGAAACAAGGATAGGGCTCCAAACCAACATTCCCAAGGTGGTGTCCACACTTTTGAGAGGACTAGGTGTTCTTCTTGTGGAAAGAAACATATGGGTAGGTGTCTTGCCGGAATGGATGGTTGTTTTGCATGTGGTAATAAGGGCCACAAAATGAGGGACTGCCCTAACATCAAAGCAAGAGGTAAGGAGGTCAAACAAGCTCCTCAAGGTGGTCTAGATCCCAATGCTCCAAAGAAGAGTCACCTTTAGGGGTGGAAGCTAGGAAGGAGTACTAATCTGGAGTCTATAGTCCCAGTAAGTCTTAACCCTTTGTTATTGTTGTTTTTATGATATGAGATGATTTTATATGGTTTAATACTTCATGATCATGCCTTCTTGATAAATTTCTTAAAGAGTGTTTTTGGAAATACTAGTATGTTCACTGTGTTAACAATGATACTCACTGTAAGATTTTGTATTTCTGAAATAAATTGTATGGTCATGAATTGTGGCTTTGATGTGTGATAAAGTATTGTATATGAGCATTTTTAATGTTGGAGAAGGTAGATCCTCTGAAAAGGAAGGATAAGAATGAATTTTAAATTTGTGAAGTTTGGCAAAAGTTGCCCATGTTGCTAGTGTGTGTAAAAAGTGAAATGGTGATCCTTGCTAGTAGATGCTTTGATTTTTTGTGTGTTGATCATGCTTTTAATTTGTTATTTTTTTCTAATGAAGTCATTTATGGTCTTGAAGATTTAGTGTCATTCTATTACGAATGTTATTCTAAGTGGGGGAGAATGTAATGCCCTAAAATGAACTAAGGTGAACTAGGGCTTCGTGAGTTTTTATTGAGTTAATTTTAAGTTAAAATGAGTTAAATTAGTTTTCTAATTCCTTGTGTGAATTATGGTTAAGTTTGGAGGTCAAACGTCCAAGAACGTCCATAACGTTCACAAAGTGTGCCTTAGAGAGTTCTTGAGTGTCTTGGTGTGTTTGAGTGAGTTTTACGTGTTCGTTTTAATCATAATATGTGTGGGATGTTCCTATGAACTATACTACTATTATTAGGGGTTTAAAATCCAGGTACGACCCCATCTAGGACCCACGCGGGGCCCTAGAAGAGGAACCCACCTCTTGGCAAGAAGCTGCCAAAACAGTTACCAAACGACCACCCAAGGGATGGTCCGTTGGTAAACCAACGGTCCATCGACCATGGGCGTAGATTGGCACTTCAAGGCTAGCCATTCCTGAACATGGTGGAGTTGTAGTCCCAATCGACGGACTCCATCAACAGGGCATCGATTGGGAGACGGTCCGTTGGTGATGGGGCGTAGGTGGTCACTGTAAAAGCTGTCGAAAATCTGTTTTGACTTGGGGTGTTTGGTGAATTCACTACATGACTTTTATGAGCCTAGGAAGTCATTTTTAGGGTTATGTAGGCATATTAAAGTATTTCAAACCCTAATACCTAATTTTAGACCTCATTTCCTAAAACCCAAAACCCTTCCCCCGTAGAATTCTCTCCCAAGTCTCTTCGGAAGCTCGAGGTCAAGGAGAGCTAGGAGGGCCGTTGGTGGCCAATTTCTTCATCAAAATAATTGGGTTTTATCTTATCTAAGGTATGGTATCCATCCTTGAACTCTCTTCAATTCAAGGATTCCCTTCTACTGGATTTTTAAAAAAGGGTTTTCAACCCTAGTTTCTTCTATCTTCAATTCTAAATATGTGTCTTGCATGAAAATGCTTATAATGACTTAAAATGATGTTTCTAATGTTAGTTGATGATTTTATGGTTAAAACTTCAATGGAATCATGTTAAAACTTTTCATCAAATGTTGGCTTAAGAAATGGGTTAAATGAGCTTAGTTTGGTAGTCTTTGAACTTTGGTTTCCTTATGTTGATATTGTTGTTTAGAAACTTCCCTAAGGGATAATTTATGACGAATTATTGATTAAAATGTTGTAGGTGGTGGAAGCTTGGAATAAAAGGTATGTTGGTTATGTTGTTTAAGCTTTAGTTATGAAATACTCTTGAGTGGAATGGTCCACCTGCTTGGTGGCGGTGTTTACTTGATGAATTTGGTTATGTTTAGTATGTTTTGTGAGTGTGTCTTTGAAGGATTAATATGTGAAAGGAAATGGTAATGAAGATGGTTCTTGTATTGTGTATTATGAAGCTTGAATTGCATGTTTGACTTAGATTATGCCTAAATGAAGTATATGATTATGTAAAGCATGTAAGGTTTGTGAATTGATGAATGAAGGTCTAAAGCATGTATAGAAGCTAAATGTAACTGAAATGATGCTTATGTTCAAGGTGTGATCACATGTACACACAAACACTTAAGTGAATGAATGAAGCTAAGTTAAGTAAATAGAGGAGTTTTGAGGTGGATACTCTTCGTGAGTTGAGATGAAGTTTTTAGTAGCAACTTCACTACATCCTAAGAGCTTTCAAAGATAGGTTGGGGGATGAATTCCCTTCGTGAGTTGAGATGTGGTGTTCACTAGTTATCCATAACCTATAGTATATAATGTTTAGAATCCGTGGGGGTTATGTCTAGCACCGAGAGGATATGAAGAAGAAGTGGTTACACTTCGTGAGTTGAGATTTTGTATTCCAATGCACCTCTTTAGAAGAGTACTCCTCGTTAGTAGAGAATAAGTTACTTAGTAGCAATCTCCTTATCACTTCACTATGCGCCCGCATAGGTGTAGCTATTGGGAAAGCCATGTAAAAGCTAAAAGAATGACCTTACTCTAGGCAAGTGAGGATCCCTCATCTGATAGGGGTTAATATCGGGAATCCATGCCTATCTCTCATGGTCTATGTTAGTTAAGCTGACTCCCACAAAAGTAATGAAAGTACTAAGTCTTCTAAAAGAGTGTGCTACTTAGGGTAGGTAGTGGAGTGGGACGCTATTTATCCATTACACTAGGTAGGCATTCCGAAAGGGGAGTCTTGGTGAGTCTTATGTGAATTGAATGAACTAAGTCTTCTAAAAGAACGCACTACTTAGGGTAGGTGGTGGTATGGGACGCAATCTATCTATTGCACTAAGTAGGACCTTCCGAAAGGGATGTCTTGGTGCCAAACCTTCTAAAAGTGTCTACTACTTAGGGTAGGTGTAATGGGATGCCATCTACTCATTGCACTAAGTAGGCATTCTGAAAGGGAAGTCTTTGGTGTGTTGTTAAGCGTTCTTCTAATGTCTTGTGATTGAGTGGTGGCTTGTTCTCCCAAGGTGAGTAGCCAAAAAGGAGGTAGTCTTGAAGATTGCTTTGGTGTGCATTGAAGGAGGCATATGCGTACTTCCTTCATGTCTTACCTTAGAGAGTCTTACGATAACCTTAGTAAGGGAAACTCCGACGGAAATGAGTTCACTTTCTCATTGGTAATACCTTGGAAATTCACTACTTTGGAGTCAAAATAGTTCACTGTAAGATTATACTAGTTCACTATATAAATTGGAAAGTTACTGTAAAATGCTTTCTTTTGCTTAAATTATGGAAATCCTTTTCTAAGTGTTAAGTGATGATCCTTATATCGTTTTGCTTATAAATTCATGAATGTCTTAATTATTTGGCATGAAAGGTTATTTTACTAAAATGTCCCTTTTTTGCATGTTTTTGCATATACCATAATTTGTACATTGTTTTGTGCTAACCCTATACTTTCTACACTCTATAAGTATAGGTTTTTGGAAGCAAGGTTGAAGGCTAGAAGGCAAAGCTTGGGAAAGTTTCTCTCAAGACAAAGTATGTCCTCATATATTCGAGGGCATAGTCCTTTTCTTTGTTTCTTTATTTAAAGACTTATTACGTATTTCTCTTTTAATACAAAGGGTCGTGTCCCTAAGATATTATGTTGTGTTGTGTCTTAAGTTTGGCTTGTGACGATGAGATATTCTCTAAGTAGTTATGAAAGATTTTCTTTTATTAATTTATTCATGAAATGTTTTAATTCCGCACAACTTTTCATGTCTTATATAATGAACCATAGTTAAAGGGCTTGTACAAGACTCCAAAGGGTCAAGTACGCCCGATCATGATCCAGGGGTTCTCCCTAACTTATAAGGGGGTACTTTCAGGTCATGACAGATGACTTGTTCTTGGTTAGTAATGGCTTCGGCCATTTGAAGAAGAGCGGCCCTTATGTTCTCATCCATCAAAGGAGGAGGACTCATTGGGGCTTTATCATCATTCATATCTTCCTCAAGAGGAGGAACTTGATCACCAAGGGGAGGAACTCCCCCATTGGCAATCTCTTCTTCAAGTCTTCGTGCGGCATTCCTTCAAGTATTCATTTCCCTATAATCACAAAGATAGGATTAGATGAAAAAGCACATAGAGCTAACATCCAAAGGCACGATATTGGATTTCCAAGAAAGTGAGAGTTTCCTAGGCATCACGTAGGTTCCTATCCATAAGTGTTGCGCACTTCACAATTATGAATATGAACTTACAAAGGCGTGGTTACGATAGACATTTACTCAAAGATAATTCAACCTCATCCTCTGATACCAAGTTTGTCACATCAAGGTTTACCCATAGACGTAACCGGCGTCGACGTCGTCTTTGAGGACTAAGACTAGCCTCTTATTTTACATCATTACATTCATAGGTCAAATTTAGCAGAAAATTTAAAACATTGCATTACTTCTACTTAGAGGTTTACATAGACCTCTACATACATATATACATATATATCTAGTATACATAGACTCTCTGTATAGGAAGATTACTTAGTGTTCTACTTTTATTGCACATAAGTATATAAAATATAACATACTCATAATAGTCGTCTCATCTCATAACCATCTAATAAGATTGTAATAACTTGGGCATAACCCATACATCAAAGTAAGAATGCCTCACATGAGCTATTCAATGTTTCATACTAAACGAAAAAGAAAGAACATAATAGTCCTAAACTCAAATCAACTCCATAAGCTAGATAGTGAAATCGCCCTCGGAAAATGAGGACGTACCTTACTGTAACGACCTGTTTAGTCGTTTTGAGCAGCAGATTTTATTTCTGGAAAAACTGGCTGAGACGACGGAACCCACGACGGACCGTCATGGGCACGACGGACCATCGAGGGGGTATCGTTCCAAAATACTTAGAATTCTGAAATTTGGGTACTAACATCGACTCTCTGAACTTCGTAACGGAATGGCAGGACGGACCGTC
>NC_028643.1:21606164-21606424 GCF_001406875.1 Solanum pennellii
GGCCAGACACCTCCAGTGTTTTCTGCACCAACACCTCAGGTTCCAGAAGTACAACAGGCAACCGCTGCGGCTCCCCGCATGGATGTGCCACTAGAAATACGCACATTTCCTCGTCTGACTACAGGGCCTATAATGACAAGCGATCAGCATGAACTTTTCAGTAAGTTCTTGAAATTGAAACCTCCAGTCTTCAAGGGTGCTGAATCTGAGGATGCCTACGATTTTCTGGTTGATTGTCATGAGTTACTACATAAGATGGG
>NC_028643.1:21610814-21617304 GCF_001406875.1 Solanum pennellii
TTTTATTAATGAGTTTAAGTCTTCCGCATTACTTTCTGTTGATATTAAATTGAAATGTTAAGGTTTAGATTGGTTGGTTCGCTCACATAGGAGGGTAAGTGTGGGTGCCAGTCGCGGCCCGGTTTTGGGTCGTGACACTTACTTGGGTGAATAAGAGATCCAAGCCTTCTTCAACTCGTCTTTACAGCACTTCAACGACCGAAACCTAAAATGTTGGGGAAAAGGAAGACACTTATGCATATTCAACAAGACCATACCAATCAATTCGACAAGACCATACCAATCAATAGGAGATGTTCATTAAGTCATAAGCATGTACAACACAAGACCAACAACATCAAAACTAGTCAAGTCAACATACATATACTATAATTGAACACATAGTCAAGTAACTCTATCTTCAAGTCATAATAGCAACAAGCATGAATAAGAGTACATTTCAACATAACTAAAGCAAGACCATTACCCATGAATCCCTATCAATTCAACAAGTGCAATGATTAAGAAAACCCCCATAACCTTACTCCATCAAGTAACCCAACAAGAATCATAACTCACATCCTACTTCACATGTTATAACATTCAGAGTACATAGCATCATACTTTAACAATATAGACCAACACATATTCATAAGTGACACCAATCAACATATAGTATCAACAATGTGAAAGTTCATCATATACATGTCATATAACATTATAAGTATTTTCATACATAAGAACATTAACCTAAGACTCCCATCAAGGCTTACTAGTGCAATGTTGCGGTAGAGTCCCATATAGATAAGCTAGACACCTTAGGTTATCATAGTTAGAGTTCAATCCTTAGTTTGTTTCACCTTTTTGGGAACATCTTGCCCTAACCGACATAGACCACATGAGATAATGTGGAATCCGGTGTCAAAGAACCCTACACCGAAAGAAGGCGTACTACTTTCCAAGGTAGTACCAAAACATAAACATACCAACTACATGGATGCACTAGCTATTATTCCTATGGGGGGAACATAGTTCAAGAACTAGGAGATATAATTGGGACCCTCTTTACGCTACATGAGTTGTAGTCTACAATCTTAAGAGTACATTAGTGATCCTACATTTCCTATGTAGGAAGGGACACTCCTCACTCTAGTTCACTCGGTGCTAAGCTAGAGTCCCTTTTTGAAATGTCTTTAAGCCTTTATTATCAATCATAGCTTAGTTTAGGTCATAGAGTCTAACCCTTGTATAACATCATCATCATCATAGATCAATAAGAATTGCATTAGTTTAAATCCTTTCATTACAATTCATATAGGTGAGTTTAGCATATTAACATTTTCATATCATGAGAAGGCACATTGGTAAATAATTCACCATCCTTATAACATTTACATCTTAGCCAACAACTAATAATCGTAGTGAAGACATTTCAATTCATCATCATACCACCCTATGAATCCTAGTACAAATACTACTCCAATATAACATCATGACTTAATCACAATTAACCACAATTTGAAGTAAATGATGGGGATCATAAGACTTACCAAGTCTCCTTTATAGTTCATCATCAAGGTCTTACCATAAACCCTCGATTCGACACAATTTGGGTATACATAATCATAAGTAAGTAATCACATGATAAAAAGGCTAGAAGAATTACTACATCATAATCCAATACTAGATCATAGCTTAAGACAAGATACTTAGGTCAATTCACAACATACTTCATAACCTAGATCAACATCTCAAGAACTGACATGAAAGTCTATAAATCACCCTAATTCATTAATTATTAGTATAAAAACATCATATAATAGTGATTCATCCAACAACTAAGTCAATTGAACCAATACAACCTAATTCATATCAAGATCATAACATAGGGTCAAGGGTTAAGGGTCACCTTCTATAAACTAGAACAAACATCAATATACATCATAATTAGGTTAGAATACATGTTAATCTATTAATAATATCTAAAAATAAATCATAAACAAATCAATTCATAACATTAATTTTGAGATTGGAAAGATCCACATGAAAACTCAACTTTTGAAAATACTTTGAAAGAATCCTTTGAGGAAAGAGTTCTCAAAGGTGAATTATATCCCATACCTTAATGTTTGATGAAGAATTGATGGTTAAATCTGCCCTTTACATACCCAAAAACCCTCCGCTATATTGGTCTTCAATGGTTTCTTCCAATAGAGAGAAAAAGAAGAGAGACGGAAGATAATTTGTTTTGTGAGTTGTGAGAGTTTTGTGTTAGTCTTAATTAGGTTAGGGCTTTATATAGGGTGTTAATCCATCCACTAACCCTAATTAAACTCCTAAACAAGACAACTAACTAAATAACCTAAGTGAAATTGTGCAGCAATTTACACTGTCACTAACGACACCACGATCGATGGATTGTGGGTCAATCGACGGACCTACCCCCCCTTCCGTGCTGCACATCTGTAGTCTTGGTCAGAGATTATTCACAGAAGGCCCCCCAACAACTTGCGTAAGTTTTGGTCTACGGATGGCATCGACGCCCCATCGATCCACACACGCCTCGTCGATGCCCTCTCATGGGTGCACACTGCCCAGACAATGTTTGACTCCACTTGCAAGGGTTCTCCTCAAGGGCCCTTCGTTGGTCCTTGGGGAGTTGTACCCAGACGTTTTAACTATGGATCAACTTAAATCCATGTTATACACCCTTCCACCAATTTTCATCTATTTTCGACTCCTAAAAGCTGCTCAAATAGGCTAAGGCACGCTAGTACCTCCTTGAATTAGTTTTTGGATGTCATGGACGTTATGGTTTGTAGACTTCCGAAATGACTTATATTCATTAAAATAGACCTTAAAACAGTTTCTAGACCTTATGACACTTATGTTAGGTTCTAGAACACGTCTTGGATTTTCAAAGTATTACATCATCGTACAAGGTGAGATATCATTGACATCTAGTTTTATTTGTGCGACTTTTGCAAGAAAATTGATGCGTCAAGGATGTAGGGAATACCTTGACCACATGGTTGATACACACTTGAATAGTCCTTGTATCAAGGACATAGCTGTTGTATGTGATTTTCCAGAAGTATTTCCTGAAAACCTTCCTATATTGCCCCCGGAAAGAGATGTTGAATTTCCAATCGAGCTTATTCCTGGATCTGCCCTTATTTCCATCACTCCTTATAGAATGGCTCCAGCATAATTAAGAGAATTAAAATATCAATTGCAAGAACTTCTTGAGAAAGGTGTTATTTGACCTAGTATTTCTCCTTTGCGAGCCCCTGTTTTATTTGTAAAGAAGAAAGGTGGCACTCTTAAGCTTTGTATTGACTATAGACAATTGAATAGAATAACAATAAATAAAAGATATTCACTGCCAAGGATTGATGATTTGTTTGACCAACTGAAGGATGCCAAATTATTCATAAAGATCGATTTAAGGTCTGGATATCACCAACTGTGTGTTAGAGAGAATGATATTTCTAAAACGGCGTTTAGAACTTGGTATGGTCAATATAAATTTTGGTGATGCCATTAAGATTGACAAATGCTCCTGCGGTATTTGTGGATCTAATGAATCAAGTATTCAAGTATTATCTTGATTAGTTTGTCGTTGTTTTTATAGATGATATTTTAATATATTCTAGAAGTAGCGAAGACCATGATAAACACCTCCAGATTATTTTGCAGACTTTGAATGAAAAAGAACTTTATGCTAACTTTCTAAGTGTAAATTTTGGCTTAATGAGGTGTATTCCTTGGGACATGTTGTATCAAGTGAAGGTGTGAAGGTGGATCCTAGTAAGATACAAGTTGTTGTTGAATGGATACCTCCCAGAAGTCCGACTGAGGTAAGAAGTTCCTGGGCTTAGCAGGATACTGTAGAAGATTTGTGAAAGACTTCTCCATTGTTGCCTCCCCTTTGACTAAACTCTTGCAGAAGGAAGTAAGTTTATTTGGGATGAAAAATGTCAAAAGAGCTTTGAAACTCTCAAATCCTTGCTGACTCAAGCATCTATACTTACTCTACCAATTGAATGGAAAGAATATGTAGCATACAGTGATTCTTCTCACAATGGTCTGCGTTTTGATGCAAGAAGGGAAGGTAATATCTTATGTGTCTTGTAAATTAAAACTGCATGCAGTTAATTATCCTACTCATGATCTTGAACTTGCTGCTATAGTTTTTGCTTTACAATTTTGGCAACATCATTTGTATGGAGCGAAATTTCATATATTCACTAATCAGAAGAGCTAAAAGTACTTGGGTACTCAAAGGGAGCTGAACCTAAGACAACGTAGATGGCTTGAACTTATAAAAGACTATGACTGCACGATTGATTATCATCCAGGTTAAGCTAATATGGTTGTCGATGCCTTAAGTCGAAAATTATTGGCAGGCATTTCTTTGGGTCCTTGTAGATTGCTCCTTGAGTTAATAACCATGAATGTTTGTTTTACACATGATTCAAATGGTTCAATTATTGCTAATGTGCAAGTAAAGACAATATTACTTGAACAAGTGAAGGAAGCACAAAAGTTAGATGAGAAACTTGTAAAATTGATTAGAGAGGTCCAAAATGTGGAAAATATTGATTTTACATCAACAAATGATAGTGTCTTACTTTATCAAAAACAGGTTATGTGTCCCTAATGATGACAAATTGAGGAAAGAAGCACATATTTCACCATATGCGATGCATCCTAGAGGTACAAAGATGTACGAGACTATCAAAGAAAATTATTGGTGGAATGGTATGAAGAGATGCATTGTGGATTTCATTTAGAAATGTTTGGTTTATCAACAAGTAAAGGCAGAACATCAAGTCCCGGTTGGTTTACTACAACCCTTGTTAATGTCGGAATGGAAATGGGAGAGAATAACTATGGACTTTGTTTCTGGACTTCCTCGCACTCAAAAAATCATGATGCAATATGGGTGATTGTAGATAGGCTAACAAAGAGTGATCACTTCTGAGCAATCAGGATGGATTACTCATTTGAGCGTTTAGCTGAGTTGTACATTAATGAGATTGTAAGACTACATGGGATCTTGGTGTCTATTGTATCTGAGCGAGACCCAAGGTTTACATCTAGATTATGGGGAAGCTTGCAGGAAGCTTTAGCACAAAACTGAAATTTAGCACTTCATTTCATCCTCAGAAAGACGGCCAATCAGAAAGAGTGATACAAATTTTGGAGGATATGCTTCGAGCTTGCATTATGAAGTTTAAGGGTAGTTGGGACAAACACTTGGATTTGATAGAATTTTCTTACAATAATAGCTACCAATCAAGTATTGGAATACCTCCCTATGAAGCCTTATATGGAAGAAAATGTCGGACCCCTCTTTGTTGGAGTGAAACTGGTGAAAGAAAGCTTATTATTCCTGAAATGGTGTAGCGAATCGAGGACAAGGTGAAAATTATCAAGAATCTTATAAAGATTTCTTCGAGACAAAAGTTGTACGCTGATCTAAAAAGGTGTGACATTGAATATCAAGTTGGAGATAAAGTATTCTTAAAGGTGTCTCCATGGAAAAAGATTATGAGATTTGGCCAAAAAGGAAAACTTAATCCCCGATTTATCAAACCTTATGAGATACTTGAAAGGGTTGGACCAGTTGCATATAAATTGGCTTTACCACCTGAGTTAGACAATATCCACAATGTCTTCCATAATTCTATGCTCAGAAGATACCGTTCTAATCCATTCTTCCAGTTGAACCTATTAAGATGAATCCTGACTTGACATATAATGAAGAACACATCCTAATTCAAGCTCGGGAAGTAAAGTAGCTTAGGAACAAGAGAATCTCCTTAGTAAAGGTACTTTGGATGAACCATTGTGGAAAACAAGATATCTGGGAGAAAGAAGAAGAAATAAGGAGACAATATCCGTACTTGTTTAGGGACTAATCTAAGGTAAATTTTGAGACGAAATTTTTTTAGGGGAAGTGAGTTGTGCCACACCTAAGATACTAGACCAAGATTTACATGTCAAAGCATCATTGCTTAATTGCTATAAGGTGTTTTATTCTTATTTTGGGAACTTGAAATTTTGTGATAATTGTAAACGTCCCTAACATAAGTGTTATCATAATTTAAGGTATTGTATAGGGGTATTTATGTAAATTAACTAATTATAATTACTAGTAAACTGAAAGTTTTGGTATCGAGTATATATATATATATATATATATATATATATATATATATATCTATAAATTGTTATGTTTATTCTTTGATTCATTTTGTTATGTGGTTGATACACATTTTACACAATTTTCCCTATTTTTAGGCCATTCATTTGATTTAGTTATCCTTATTTTGTTGTGCAAAGTTCGAAAATTTCCTTTTGTTTTTTTTTGTCATAAAAGGAAAAAAATATATTAAGTACCCTTTAAATATAGCCTTGAGGTTATCTTTTAAAATATTTGGAGCAAATTAAAGCTTTTGACAAACAATAAAGATAATCTCAAAATTAACGTAAGATTGGCGGG
>NC_028643.1:21617759-21635096 GCF_001406875.1 Solanum pennellii
TATATATATATATATATATATATATAGGAGTATATGTTATGCAATTTGGGCAGCACACAATTATTTGGGCAGCACCTTGTCCTGACATCTGTCCATGTGATAAGGATAATTTGTGAAGCTATATATTTCACACCTCCTTTGGTGAATTTTGTATAAGTTGAAGTATAGAAACCTTAGAACATTAGCTAAAGATTTGTTCTTCAAAATCAACAGAAAATCTAGCTCCTTTTGGCTTGAATCCAACAAACACACACTTCCTTTTGGTAAGTGACGAAATCTAATTTTGAACTGGATAGTGTTTGGTATTTTATGCATATATCTTTAGATATAACTTTGTTCACAGTAAGTAAATATGATTTGGAAATAAATTTCATATTTCTACAACTCTTAAGTTTATGGAAATATCTAATTTTGCTTTTATGGATACGACATATGGAACGCAACATAGGACAAATTTTGTCCATCTTCTTGAATTAGAAATATTGTGTATTCAACTGTTAGTGTTTTGATTATATATTTGTAAAAAACGTATTTTGAGGTGATTCTTGATTATTTTCAAGATTAATAGATGTAGCTACATCTTTTATGAAGGATATAAATTCCATTTTTGCCGTTCCCTATTTCAAAACTAAGTTGCAACATGAAGTACTTTTGTTGGACATAATCACTATTTTAGTATCTTAGTCGTATTTGTACATGCTAGGCTTACTTGTGATAATATCATGATTTAGTTCAACATTATTGAGACACTAGAAATTAAAGAAGTTATTTCAGTGTATTTTTAAGGTTGTGTATACTCGTGAACAAGTTGAGGACCTTGAGGCGTTTGTGGGTCTACGGTTTGAACTCTTGAAGTGGTGTTAGACTGTTTCTTGTCTAAAGAACTGAGGTTTGTGTATAAACTTGTAGTTGTACTATTATTTACTTGTTAATATGTCTGAAATTTTATATTGGTACATTGGTTACCTCTTGTCACTTTGCATTATCGTGTGTCATCGTTTAAGACGTTAAAGACTCGTGTAACTCGCCCAGTTGTACGAATTGTTTGATCACTTGTCCTTCTTGTTGTTACATTGTCCTTCTTGTGGCTACTTTGTCACTATTGGAATGCCTCTTGATTCGGATCATTTATCATCTTGACTTTGAATTTTTAGTTCGTCTTAAGTATGTGAGTTGTCCATTTTAAGTACGAACTAGAAAACCATTTTTAATATGGTTCTTGGTTCTCTTGTTTATTGGGATTTGACCTTTATTGATACCGGGCGTCGACCCTACTTGATACCTTCTTGTGCTTGGTGTGATGACATGATGTATATATTGGGCGAGTCTTGTTATTGAACCTCTTGTGCTATGAATGTTATTGACATTTGGAGCTTTAAATATCCAACTTGATACTCTTTGTATATTATTTACTTGATTTACTAAATATATTTCAATTATGCTACCCTGGACTTGAGAATGATGACTTGATGAATCTAAGGGCGCCGGATCTATAGTTTTTATACCACTAAGCTTTATGCTTAGCGATAGTTGTTTCTATTGTAGGGAATGTTCGAGAGGACGCTTGAAGTTGGTCATTGAAGATGGAGATTTTGAAAGCCTTAAAGGAAGATCACACTTGCATATAGGCAATATATATATATATTGTTTAGACCTTGGGACTTGTGCACGATCTATGTGTTGTATAATTACATGAGATTTTGAGGGCTGATTTGGTCATGTCACTATGAGTTGTAATATAAGTATGACGATACGTTTTTATCTTTTTGGGTGTGTAAACCCAAATCTTGTAATATATTAATTTACTATATGTTTTGCAAGTTGTGTGAGGCATGAACATGCTGATTTTTGATTCATGGAAGTTGGTAATAATATTGTTATTTCGTCCTTAAATGTGAGGATATTATATGCATTAAATCTTGTTAATTATTTGCTTAACAAATTTTGGGAGACTTTTTCGTCGTTATTTAAAATTTCGTTCAATATAAATTTTGACCTCAATTAAATATTTAAAGCGGGAAAGTGCACATTTTTAACTAAATCATTTGTTGTGAACCTAATCCCTCAACTAGATAAAAAAAAATATCAGTATACCTTTGTTAATCTCTTATAAATGTCGCAAGTATTAAATTAGGTTTCTTGTGAAGTTGTAGTATCTCTCGGAAAGGGGCGCTACAGATCTTCTATAATAACCCGCCAAACCTAAAAAAATTTATATATGTAGCAGAGGTTGGTCTAGGCCATTGTTTCACTGCTTCTATCTTCTACAAATCCACTCGGATCCCCTCACTAGATGCAATGTGACCGAGGAAAGCAACGGATTGCAACAAAAACTCATATTTGCTAAACTTAGCGAATAATTGGCGATCTTTGAGAGTTTGCAAAACAACTCTCAGATGAATCGCATGTTTTTCCTCATTCCTAGAGTTAATGGGGATATCATCAATAACGACGATAACAAACAAGTCCAAGTACTGTTTGAACACTCTGTTCATCAAATCCATGAAAGCTGCAGGAGCATTTGTTAATCCAAACAACATAACTACAAATTTATAATGCCATAACGAGTTCTGAAGGCTATTTTTGGAATGTCACTATCGCTGACTCTGAGCTGATGATAACACGATCTGATGTCTATCTTTGAGAAATGACTATCACCCTGAAGTTGGTCAAACAAGTCATCAATCTTGGGGATGAGATACTTATTATTGATTGTGACCGTGTTCAACTGTCTATAGTCAATGAACATTCTGAGAAAACCATCTTTCTTTTTTACGAACAACACTGTGCACCTCATGGCAAAATGTTAGGTCTGATGAAGCCCTTATCTAGAAGGTCTTTCAACTGCTCTTTCTATTCCTTAATCTCTGCTGGAGCCATTCTGTAAGGAGAAATATAAATAGGTTGGGTATTTGGAAGGATATCAATTCCAAAGTCGACTTCCCTTTTGGGAGGGACTCCGGGAAGATCTTATGGAATCACTCCTGGAAACTCACAAACTACTGGAACTGACTCAAGAGTTGGGGTTTCAGAGCTAGAATCCTTAAACCAAACTATATGATAGAGATTACCCTTAGATATCATCTTTCTGGCCTTAAGGTAAGAAATAAATCGACCCATAGGCGCTAAACTACACCCTTCCACTCTAAGATTGGTTCATTTGGAAACTGAAAATGAACAATCCTAGTTATACAATTGGCGGAAGCATAATAGGAATGTAAACTATTCGTTCCTAGAATGACATCGAAGTCTACCATTCCTAACTCTACAAGATCTGCTAAGGTGACTTTCTGAGAGAGTGAGAGACTATGACAGGGCAATTTCTGTATACCCGTCTTGCTATAACTAGGTCACCAACTGGAGTAGAGACTTAAAAGTTTTTGAGAGAGTTTCTTTACTAACACTAAACTGGACTTCTATGTAAGGAATTACAAAGGAGAGAGTAGCCCATGGATCTAACAATGCATAAACATCAAGGTCAAAGACTCGTAACATACCAGTGACTTCATCAGGAGAAGCTTCCTGATCCTGGCGAGCCCGAAGAGCATACAACATGTTCTGGCGCTGACCTCCACCTGTACCAGATGAGTTACCCTGCTGAGTCAGGCGACTTGCTGGTGCTGCTGAAGTTGTAGACTGGGATCTACCATTACTACCTCCTTGACCCTGTCTAGAAAGACAATCCCTCAACCTGTGACCAGACTGACCACATCCAAAACATCCTTTTCTTACCTGAGAGACACTCGTCCGGATGGTTCTTACCACACTTAGGTCAAGTGGGGTAAGTCTTGGTTCCTAAACACTTCCCTGAGACTTAGAACGTAGTGACCTAACCTTCTGATCATACTTGTTCTTGGAGGATTGAATACTAGCTGACGCAGAAGCTGGGGTTAAGAACTTCTTCTAACTCTGCGAGCGATTTCCACCACCCGATTTCTGTTGAGGATAGTCATAGTTACCAGTCCTAGCCTTCTTATTCTCCTAAACTTATCACCCTCAACCTGGCTGAGCGTGAGTCATTAGCTTAGAGATGTTCATATCTCCCAGCAACATAGCATTTCTACACTGTTTTCACCAAATCTGACGCTCCATACAAGAACTTATTTATCTAAGCCCTGGGGTCAGCAACCATATGAGGAGCATACCTGGAGAGTTGGTTAACCTTGAGCCCATACTCTTGGACAGTCATGTTACCATGCCTTAAGTTCATGAATTCTTGGGTCTTTGCTTCTCTAACTCTTTTAGGAAAAACATGTCCAAAAAGGTCTGACTAAAGCAATCCTAAGTAATAGGAGTTGCACCTGTTCCCCTTTTTTCCTAAGTGTATCAGATATGAGAAACATTCTTCTGCTGGTATAATGCTGACTCAACCCGATCATTCTAAGTGACCTGTATCACCTCAAAAATCCTCTTGATTTCATCTAAGAAATTCTAGGGATCCTCATTAGTTTGCGATCCTAAGAAGCCAGGCAGATTCATCCTAATAAATTCACAGACCCTTGCTGCTACAGACCCACTATTAGCAGTCACGGACCCGCTGATTGATCTGGTTGGAGACACTCTCAGCCAACATCTGGATGGCATTCCTGAATTCAGCATTGGAGACTTCCTGATCTGGGACTGGAGGAGCTGCATTACTTGAATTATCTATATGAGGAAGCATGATCAGAAACGTAGAATGTCGAGTTAGAATTGATTTTGATCATACCCTACGCACGATAAGAGTAACAAGAAAGTGAAGTTTTCCTGAATCACTTTGTAGCCTCCCTCTCGTTAGATGTGGTTCACTTCACACCCATGAAAAGGACTCTACTTAGTGCGACTTTTCAAACATCCTAGGAAACTTAAACCTAGTGCTATGATACAAAGCTTGTCACACCCCGATCTACCCCGAGATGCGGACACAAGACCTAGAACCACAAGTGATCGCAAGTTAACCCTGCTGGCATGATCATGAGCATACTAAAGATAATAAATTGATGCGGAAGCTAAATAATCATTAAGACTAAAAGATGGGGAAATACCCCATATACTATAACTGAGTTATTTGAAACTGATGAGTTTAATACAAAGAAAATATTAACTCAATACTAAGGTGAAAGTAAATATGTATGAAATAAGACTCTAACTGACTATAAATGATGGGATAGACCTCAGCTAAGTCTGGCAAAAACTGAAACTAAAAGACTAAATATGGAAAAGAAATTCATGACTATTATCTTAAGAGAATGAGGACTTACCATTGGTTTTGCTAAACTGCAGATTGGGAATTGATGTAAGCGTGATTTGGATGTTGAGAACATGAACTACATCACGAGAAGATGTAGTGCACATATGCGTCAGTACTTGAAAGGTACTGAGCATGAAGGATAGAGTAAAGCTGAAATAAAACATAACTGAACAATCAAAAGCAAGTAAAATATTCTAAACATGGTATACTGAATTCTGAGCTAACTGGATACAATGACCAAATTTATTACATGTTGTAAATATGGTCAATGCAATTGAGTTTGACTGAACTGTAAGAGCTAGTTATAATCGATAATAAAAGCACATGAGGTAATGTGGAGTCCGATGTATACACCCCATCGAGAGGACCTAATATACCCTGCTAGAGGTATAAAGGCATCTCGGCGTGATCTCTAAACTGATGCCCACAAAGGGACTTAAAACCTACTTGGCTACTATTTCTGGGAATATTTGGGTACGCTGAACCCTAGTTTAATTCGGTATTATGCTACTTCAATGAATTATGTGTAACACATTATGACTGAATTTCTGTAACTACTGGATAGCTCAAAACTGAACATGCAAATTGAGAATGCAACAATTGATCTGATAATGATGCATTAATAAGTGAGGCATGTATAACTAGATAAATGAAATATCTGACCTAACATGTGTGGTTTAAGAACTAAAAATATACATTGCTAGGGTTCTGAAATTAATGTGATAAACTGAATATTAACGTAATAATCTGATTTAGATCATTCTAATAGCTAAGAACCCAATAATCCTAACATGCAATAAACTCTAAGTCTAGTCATGTTATGGGAATCAAGAAACTGACTGAAAACTAGGGACCTAATTGGGGAAAGGAACCCATTAATGAAATCCCACATGCCTAGTGATGAATTCCATAGAGAAATATTTAGATTACGGGGCTAGAACTGAAGGAACATTGTTGCGTTCGTCAACTAGGGTTCTTGGCCTTTTTCTCATCTTTTACTTCTAATTTTCTAAGTTTTGATTAATGATTTAGACTTAGTTAAGGTTTAGTTATGTTTCTAGGCTTAAACTGACTAAAATTTAATTATTTGGGGTTTAAATGACGTATCTTAGGGGCTAAATGAACAAAAAATGACTAAAAGACCCCTGGAATAATTGTCGCACAGCAATCATGACCTGGACTAACGGGCCGTCGTTCAATCGACGGTTTATCATTTGGGTCTGCTCGACAAACCTTCACTAAAATGGGCATAACTTTTTACTCGGGGGTCGGATAATAGTAAACTCAGTGGCCATGGAAAGATAATTCAATTATATATCATATCATAGCTCATGTAACACCTAATTAATTTTGTACTAAAATTTTTGACCATTTGAATTTGACCCAACAATATTTCCCCCGTAACTGACTTCTAACCTTCACCTACGGTCAGGCCTACGAACCATAGATTGAATGATTGTATAACCCCCAAAATGAGTTAGGGTGTATAGAGACTCACATGTTCATATAATATTGTTAACATGTTAATTAAGTGTTTTAAAGTATGCATGAGTTATTTGAAGTCGTTTGGAAGTCAAACGTCAAGGGACGACTAAGACGTTCGTCCACTAGTCACCAAGAAGCCTTAGATGTTTTTATGTGCTTATATGTGTGTCTTGGCTTATGAAGTCCTTATACGATTAATAATGATTTTTCCAGGCAATATTTAAAGTTTCATGAAATTTAGAGGTAAAACGTCCAAGAACGTCCAAGATGTTTGAAAGTTAGCCCTTGAGACGTGCATGTGCGACATGAGTATGCCTAGCATGTTTGGATGTGTTGCAAATGTTTGTTTTGGGTGAAGCTGATGTAGAAAGTCCTTGACTTATTAAGGTTCATATTTACGTTAGGGGTACGACTTCCCAAGGGCCCCGCAAAAATCCCTCAAGGATGACCCTAATGTTGTCGAGACACTACCTTGGCAGTGTCAATTGACAAGCCCTCAATCGACGCCCCGTGTCTCAATTGACGCCCCGTCGATGGGAGGCGTCGCTCAACACTTAGAAGTGTGAGATCAGTCCTCCATGAAGTATTTTCATTCGCAAACGACGGAGCAGTAGGATGGCTCGTCGACCATAGGACGCCTCGTCGAACGCTCTCGTTGATATTGCCTGTAACAAATGCCATGCATGTTGTTTCATTAAAGGGGTGAATGGGAAATTCAGCCCACGTGTTAACCTGACCCTAGTTCGTTTATTTGGTTATTTTTAGGTGTATTTAAGTGATCAAAAACGTGACTATCCATTCCCAATTCATTCTTCAAATGAAACCCTTTCCTCTCAAAAAGAAACCTCTCTAGAGTTCTCCATTAAATGTGAAGCTCAATTACAACCATGGTGATGGATTCTCAAGCATCAATGTTTAGTGTTTTTATTCTACAATGAGGTATGGTAATACTTTATTTAATCTTCCATCTAGAGAGTTCTTCTCAAAGTTTTCAAAGAGAAAAATATGATCAAACTTCTTCTTCTTCAATCTAGCCATGGGTTCTTTCTCAAAATGTTTTCAAAGTCTTCCTTATGATGATTTGATTTTAATATGATGATTGCAACGTGAATTTCAATCCAATTGCATGATGAACCCATGCTCTCTTCAAACTCTCAATTTAGCTTATGTGTGGGATTTGAGATCTTGAATTTATGTTGATTGAATTATGATTCTATCATGTTGAGTTGCTTATATCTACTATCTATGATGTAATGTGATGATGAATTATGTGTTGTTGGTCCAATATGGATTGATGCATGATGACTTGACCTCTACTTCCTATCTATTGCAGTGTATGATGTTCACTGTAAACTCGATGCTATAGTGCATGAATGTAGGGTTCGTTTATGTGAAGATAAGTGTAGCTACTGCCTTATATTGACATCATTGATGAATTATGGGTATGAATCCTTCATGATCAAAGTAAACGATTTTTGGTAAGACTGATCTACACTCTTCTAACATATAGATTGATAATGTATGTTCATGATGTGATCTCAATTCTAGGGTAGATGAAGCATGTTTTAGGCTAGGTTATTATGTGTTTAGATACTGCCCTAGATTCGTATTATTGGTGAATTATGAATTTTGATCATAATGATCAAAGCAAGGAATACTAGTAAGTGATCTATGTCTCTCTACTTACTAGTGTATTGGTGATGTAGAGTGCTTGTTAGTAGAATGATTTGTAGTGGCTTATGCATGATTTCGTTTATGTCAAAGTATGTTTAGCTACTGCCTGTACTTGAATTTTGATGAAAAAGGTGTATTTATCAATGATGATCAAAGGTTGATAAATTGGTAAGAATGGCTCTTCCCATCTACTTTTCTATAGAATTGTTAGTTGATGAAGCCTTGAATAACATTGTGTGGTATGGTCCACTTATGATGGCAGTGTTTACTTTATTGTAAATATATATGTGATGTGATCATGGCCTTAAAGGCAATTTTAATATGAATGTGTGGTGGTGATGATCACCCAATGTGAAGCCTATGCCTAGTCTCCTATTCTAGCTATGATCTAGGTTGTATTGCTAATGTTATGAGCATGTGAATGGCTATGTTAGGGATAGGTTAGGTGCTGACATTGATGACTTGAGATGGTTGATGTCCCTTACCTATGTACCCCTATATGAATGTGTGATTAGCTAAGTTTAGGAGTCTTAAGTGTAATATGAAGTTAGCATGTCTCCTATGCTAAATTGTGTTGTGTGGTCTATGCTTGAAGGTGTATTGTGGTCCTAAGAGGGTGGATGCCTCAATGTGTTGTGATTGACATTATGTGATCATTTGACCATTGTACACACACTCACACTTCATGCATGCTTACAAGTAGTATAGGTTCATGGTGTCAACATGAAAGGGTATTCTCATATGCACTTGTGTCTACTACTATGCATGTAAATTATATGTATCTATTAAGTATATGATGTATCATTTACTAGGATGACTTGATAGGTGTGCTAGTATGGACAAGGGTATTGGACCTTGTCTATGCATTGCACATTTGTGCCTTGATAGGATAGTTCCTAGGTTTGGTTGTCTATGTACTTGAATATGAATGCATGATTATGTTAATGTATGAACATGTGTTGTCTTAATGTGTTATGTTAAAGGGCTTCTCACATATATGTATACACACACATGTATGATGATCTAGTCAATAGAGGGGCCTTGAAAGGTGTGTCAAGTGTACCGTAAACTAGATAGTGCTTTACATATGCTATGTCCATGTGAAAGGGTTTCTTACATGATTTAGGTTGATGAACTCTCATCTATGACCTATGAGCTAAGCATATGAGGACTTAATATCCTAAAACCTATGTTTTAATAAAGTAATGTTAATAAAGGTTTTTTAATAAAAGGGAACTTAGCTTAGCATCGAAAGAACTTGAAGTTGAGGAGTGTCCCTTCCCAGTGTAGGAAGGTAGGTCCCTTCCCACTGTAGGAAGGTAGGTCACCATAGTCCTCATGAGGTGGTTAGCCTCATAGACAAAGGCCATAGAGTGATGTTTCCATAGTGGATAACTACAATTCTCCATTTTGGCATAAAGAGGGTTTCCACATGTACCTCCAAGTTCCATAAACTATGCTTGCCACATAGGAACTATCAAGTGATTTCACTTAGTATGCTAGCATGTGTTAATGTTCTACTTTGGGTAAGTAGATCACCTTCCCTTGGTGTAAGTCTCTACAACACCAAATTCCATGTAGCAGCTATGGTCTTAGTGTCTGTTAAGGCTATAGTTTCCCTAAAGTAAAATGGACAATGGAAGTAAAGTAAGGACCCTAACTAGGATAACCTAAGGGTAGTTCCTTAGTGTAGGTGGGGTTATGAGTTCACCTATGCATTGCACAAGTGTCTCTTGAGGGAAGTCCTAGGAAGATGTTCTAATGCATGTGACTATGTTTATGTTCCTTATGCATGACTTTGTAGTGTATTCTACTTGTTGTGACGAAATGCATGGTATGAGTCTATATGAAGTGGTCTTATTGTATATGCATAATGTTGGTCTTAATGACTGTATGATGAAGGTCTTGTTGGCATAAATGAAGTTGTCGATATTGCCTTGTTGATGTATGAAATAAAGTGTTAAGGCTTGTGGTCTCATGATAGGTTTACTAAGTATGTGTGAGGTTATGGGGCTTCACATTTACATTGCACTAGTAAGATCTTATAATACATTATGTGAAGTGAAGTTAATATATGTGCAATTTGATGTAGCTTACTGTAAAGTCATTAGAGTCTTGACTTAAATGTGTCTATGAGGTGTTATACTTTTATGATGGTATATGCTTGGATTATGTGGATTGTATGGATGAACACCTTGTGGCCTTAAGGAGATGCATTGCAAAAAGTATCAGTAAAGGGTTACTTGGGAGGTTAATGAGTTAAAGAAAAGAAGTTCACTGTAAAACAAAATAGTTCATTGTAAAGGGAAAATAGGTTACTGTAAAATGGGTCTAAAATGTCTTAAATGCATTGTATGCTTTTATATGATGTATGATCATTTAATATACCTATATGAAGTATGAGAATTTTATAAATGCTATTGTATCAAAGTTTTATGAAGGTTTCTTAAAAGGCATGAAGCATAGTTTCAAAAAAAAATATCCCTTTTAAATGCATGTTTGTGCATGGTTGCCATACTTAGTGCATTCTTATACTAACTCCATTCTTCTATACCTTTTTACACAAAGTGTAGGTTATGGATGCTTAAGGTATGTATTTAATGGTGAGGAGCTTGATATGTGATTCCCAAGATCAAGGAAAGGAATCCTAAGTCCAAGGATCTCCTAAGTTATGTTTTTCTATAAAGTGTTGTAATATTTTACTTATGATTTATGTTGTAAGGGTCGTATCCCTAAATTATTCTAATGATGTTGAGTCTAGGATGGCAAAAAGAGACTATATTCTTTAACTATGTATTACGATATTTTATATATAATGAAAGTGATGTTCTAGCATTGATGTGCTATGAAAGTTTTAAATTTTCTACTAAATTTACCTATAACAATTGTGATGAATGATAACTATGAGCTTGTATAAGACCTCCGATACGTCAAGTACTCCATGTTACTTCTAAGGGGCTCTCCCCACTCGTGACAAACGACGATTCGTGCTGGTCATCTATAATTTGTTTTAGAGGCTGGGCAATGGGGTATTGATCCACGGACACACACTACGGACCGTAGATCTGTCTATGGGTCGAGATTTAGCCTATTTTTTTGAGATGTGTTTGGGAGGAGTTGCAGATGTCAACTACAGACCTACAATACGCGGGGTGTAGATTAGACATATGACAGGGTGTTACATGTTGGGTATGAATTTCTTTTTATTATAAAATATTTGAAACATATGACTGAAGATTTATTTACAACAAGATTTGTTGATTGTTATATTGACGGATTTGAATAACAAATATTAGAGGAGAAACATAAGAAATTTCCCTTGGACAAATCAATGTGAAGAAGAGGTTCAAAAGATGATTTCTTTTAAGGATATTATAAATAATCTGTCAAATGCATTTACTAACCGTCCAAGATTACTAATCTCATGTTCCAAGTGCAAAAGCTCCAGTTCGAGTTGATATTTTGATAGAGCAAACTGTAAATTTAAGTGAGTCTAGACCACGTCTAAAGCATGGTAAACCTGTCATGACCAGAATCTATACCCTAGATGAGACCGGCGTCGTTGACCTCTCAGAGGTCGCAGACAAGCCTACATACGTCATTCTTACTTCATCTAGATTAACTTTAGCGGAAAATTTGAAACTTTTTGTTTCCTAACATGCTTACTAAACATTCTATTACATGTATAATTGTTCACCATCAACCATCTAACATTAAGATCATCAAATAAAGAAATAGTTCGTAGCTGCATTAAATATGTACTTGCCAAAACGGCACCAATACAAAGTTTGAAATGAAATGGGAACTGAAACACTAGTGGAACATGCTCCACTAGCTAAAGCCTACACCTAAGCTAGATAATAATAGTAGACAGCCTTGAAAGCATGAGGGCCTACCAAGTCTGGATGAGAGCTCCACGTCCGGATAGCTGCAACGTCATACTGTAAGATCTAATGTCCACATGTGCCTGCACCTAAAAGTATATATTTGTATGGAATTAGTACACACTTGTACTAAGTATGGGTATATGCAAGCACACACCAAGGACATGCATGATAAAGAATAACACTTTCCTAACATCATGATTTATGGAAAGTCAAGTCAGTAGACTTGCCAAATTTGGATTTGGAAAGTAATGCCATTAGTGTAACATGCATCATCAAACTTATCATTTTTCAAACAGCACATAAAATATTTGACATACCACATATAATAATTCATATAACACATAACATTGTTCATATCATTCATTTGTATGCCATGAGACCTTGGAATCATGGACTTGACATTAGGACTTCCCAAAATGAGAGCTCAACATGTGGGACCTCAACTAAGGATCCTTCTTTAGCAAACATAGAGTCTACTTCATTCATTCATACGTACTCCATTTCATTTTATTCATGGTCCAATGTAAACACCATCTATACCTAAGATGTAGTTTAAGACTTTCATCGGGTTCGTTGAGCAATGACCAAGAACGACCTAATGTCATTACTTGAATCTAACTCACCTCTTGATTATCCTATCCTAACACCTTTGGTATCATTCGTTTCATTATGTGCATCATTTGAGGCTGGCCTCATTCATTCATTGGGAACTTTAACTTTAACCTACATAGATCATGTGAGCATCATGAAATCCAGTGTCATGAAGCCCCACACAAAAAAGAGATGGAATCACCGGCCAAAGTGACCCAAAACATGCTAGCGTACATGGGAATTGAACCCCACCAGATCCCTATATTAGCAGTATAGGTTCAAAGACTAGGAGATATAGGGAGACCCATACTCGGCATGCCGGACAGTCTCATCTCATGAGAGTTACGTGAACTTCCGCCCTTCCCGTAAGAAGGCATCACCGCTCATAGCTAGTCTATCGGTGCTCAGTATAAAGTTCTATTACATTCAACTCATACGTCATGGAAGTTTCTAGTATGAGGACATCGTAGCTCAATAGATAATTTCTCATCTCATCATTAGTATTAAGTGTGTTAATCTCAATACTTTCATTAGAGTGTACATAGAGACTGGTCTCTTCATTAAATTTACACTCTAATAGGTGAGTACGTTTTGGTAACATTTACTTAGGCTCATTTGAGATTGGTCTCATCATTTACATTAGCCTCATATCATGTTGTCACCACATTCATTAACATTAGCACATTTGCTCTTCATAATTACTCACCCCTTTTTACGTGAATGTTCATTTCATCATAACCCAATGCACTTGGCCATTTGTGTGTTTCACACTCTTACTTAACCCTTCTAGGGTTTCATCGTTTCATTGTTCATTTCATCATGTCATTGTTCATTTCGTCATATGCCAATGCACTTGGCGATTTAGTGTATCTTACACTCATACTTAACCCTTCTAGGGTTTCATCATTTCATTACTTACATCTTAGGTTCACTTATTTTTAATCGTATGCTAGACTTATGGGTATATACATACAAGACATGAGGCTTCATTCATATTTTGTATAAGTGATTCATATCTTCCTAAGATTATGTAGTACAAGACTTATGCATCTTGTATGTATGACAAGATCTCAATTTAGATCTAAGTAGATGGCATTATTCTTGAACATTTAACTCATGTATGATTTATGTATCAATACGAAAATTTGGGGCAAGGGAACCCAAGTTCAAACACCTTTAATAATACTTACAGTTTCCTTGACTTTATTTTTAGTCTTCATGACATTGGGACCCTAGATCGAGCCCCAACATCAACATTCTATCTTTATTTTTCTACTTGGATTCTCCTCTTATTTGGCTGAAGGGTTGTGGGATCTAACCCCCACAACCCCTTTTATTTTTCCTTTAAAATTTAATTCCTCTTGTCCTATTTCGCCATAGACCATGATGTTGTGGGATCAAACCCCCACAGCCTCTCTTTAATTATTCTTTAATTTCCTAGGGACTATAAGGTTGTGGGTTCGAACCCCCACAGCCTCCTTATTTTATTTTTATTTAAAGTTTGACTTAGATATGCATTGGCAGTGAGGTTATGGGATCGAGCCCCCACATCCTCACTTTATTTTCTTTTTATTTCTCCCTTTCTCCTTTACAACCTTGAGGTCGTGGGTTCGATTCCCACGCCTCACACTTCCTTTATTTTAATTTTCTTTCCTTTCATTTGCTGCCTGGAGGTCGTGGGTTCGATTCACACGCCTCCCATTTTATTTTATTAATTTTTGTGCTCCACATTTTCAGCAAGCATCCCCTATTTCGATCCCCCCTGACCCCATATATTTTCTTGCGAATTTAAGGCATCACATGAATGAGGTCACAGGTTCGAATCTTGGTGGCCTCATCCCTTTTAAAACCAATTAAATTTCCAGATTTCTCCTCTATACGTTAGCCTAAACGAAACTTGTTGGTTTTGCTGGAAAATTAGTCATTTTCTTACCTAATTTTCACCAATATTTCAACTTGAAAACTTAGGAAAAGTCTTGGATCATTTAACACCTTTTTGGGGTAAATTTCATGGATTTGTTTAACACATTCTTAGGTGTAGATTCATTGTTGTTTTAGCTGAAAATTCCCACTTAAAATCAGTCACATACACCTCATATGAACAACACGAATTACACATTTTATGCACGTTAATTTCAGCCATCAAACTAACCATTTTAAGACTTCAAAACGGATAACAACAACACCAAACATTTACATATTGCACCACATCATTTTCGGTTGACATCATTGAACATGCTTGTTATTTCCAAACACAAAATCACAAAGAATATCACATTTCACACTTAGCTACCAGCAACCATACCAACAACATGATTTCTAACCTAATTTAGATTGAAATCGGAAGGAGACTAGGGACAACGAGTTCAACATTCAAGGGGACAACCCTAGTTTCATACGTTTGAATTTTGTAGAAAGAAATTTCTCTTAGAGAAAGGATTCCAAGAGAGAAAACCCATAAATTTTTGACGTTAAACTCCTGAATTTCTGCCCAAAAACTTCACCCAAGAACACGTCTAAACCTCCTCTATATCAACTCCACTCGAATGACAACCTCCCTTAGCCTAGTATGCGATTAATGTCCGTTTTCTTGTGACTTCGTGTGAGTTCTTCAAGTGTGAAGAAATTGGTTTATTTTTATGCTTTTGAATCTTATTTTGTCAGAGAAATTTCATGTGAAAGAGGAAGAGAGATTGAGCGTGTGAATGGAGAGATAAACGTGAGAGAGAGAGAAAGTAGGAGTTATATAGGCTTAGGAGTCTAGTTTAGGACTTAGTCAAATAAGGTTACTTAATTATTAAAAAATCTGATTTTATTTTATTTTAAATCAGCTAATGAATAATAATTATTAATTAATTATATTAATTCAATAGCTTAAATAAAAATCACATTAATTCATTGCTTCCACCTAGGTTCGAACACGGGTGAAGCAAGACCTTACTTCAAGAGCTCAATTTCGGCTCTCTCTCCCCAAATTGCCCCTCCACCTTATTAATTAAATAATTAATTATATATTTAGGGTAATTAAGATACTACCCCTTCCTGGAAAAAGACCATTTTACCCCTAGACCCTCCAAACCTAAGATTTCCTCTTTTTTAGTCTGGTAAAGACTCCTTCGAGTAAATCTTTGTATTCGAAAGCCCTACATGGTTGGACCCAACCTTTCCTTGATCAACTAAATCCCCAAGTTAGTTGGCTTGGATGTAGCAAGGGTTCCGAAGTCTGGTTCTACGCGCATCAATCCGTGTGAACCCTGGTCTAATCATAGGCATTCTTGACATATTAAGTATCACTTGGTATATCCATTTTTAGGATTGTTACAAAACCAAATAATTCTAAGGATAAATTTTTTTTTAAAATACAAAAGAAAAAAATGATCGTAACATGAAAACGAATGCTCGAGGAGTGCCTCTAGATATAACAAGTAATAAGACAATAGGAAAGGTCAATATATATATGAAAATAATGAGAATGAAGAGGTCTCAATAAGTTATATCTCGATATAAAATATGTGGAGTCGAAATGATTTTGTGGTTGATAATTTTTTTGCTTATAATATTGCTATTGAAATATGCAATAAGATGAAGATCTTGGCCAAAATCTGTCGATAAATGTAGATAAAGAAATGATTGGCAAAAATGAAAGGACGTAATTCAAGCATAGTTGAATTTACTTGAAAAACGTGAAGTCTTTGAATAATAATCCAAACACATGAAGGTGTCATGTCAGCAGGATACAAATACATTTGTGTGAAAAAAAATTGAAAAGGGTAAAATTGTAAGAAATAAAGTACGATTTGTGGCTCAATAATTTTAGCGAAAACTTGACATTGACTATATAGAAATAGATTCTCATGTGGTGAATGAAATAATCTTAGGTATATAATGAACTTGGCATTCATGGAAATCTTGAAATACACCTAATGAATGTAGTCACTGCCTATTTGTATGGTCTATTGGATCACATATTTTTATGAAATTTTCTGAAAGATTTAAAGTGACTGAAGCATAAAATGATTTTTTAAAAAAATTATTCAATAAAGCTTCAGAAATCCTTATACGAATTGAAACAATCTAGGAAAATATGGTATAATCATCTCAGTGAATATTTGTTAAAAGAAAGTGTCACGATTCAAAAATGGGATGTGATGACACTCGTCTTATTCCACCAAGACAAGTCAACCTAAAGCCAATAGTTTTGCTAAAATGCGGAAGTAAAACAAAAGTCCAGTAACCATTACTAATACTGAAATGTCACGACCCAAAACGGGCCGCGACTGGCACCCACACTTATCCTACTATGTGAGCGAACCAACCAATCTAATCCCCAACATTTCAACCATAAATAACAAAATATAATGCGGAAGACTTAAAACTCATTAATGAAAATTGATTAAATAACTTATAAAAACTCAAAACTATTTATTCCCAAAACCTGGAAGTCATCACCACAAGAACATCTATCCTCAA
>NC_028643.1:21641093-21641790 GCF_001406875.1 Solanum pennellii
AAAACTCCCATCCTTCTTCTTCACAAATAACACCGGAGCACCCCAAGGAGATGCACCTGGTCTAATGAAACCTTTACTTAACAACTCTTGAAGTTGGGCCTTTAAATCCCTTAACTCTGCTGGAGCCATTCTATAAGGAGGTATGGAAATGGGGCGAGTGCCCGGCTCCAGGTCAATGCAAAAGTCAATATCCCTGTCCGGTGGCATACCAGGACGGTCTGCAGGGAACACATCCAGAAACTCATGAACTACTGAAACTGACTCAATCGAAGGTACTTGGGTAGCATCATCCCTGAGGTGTGCCAAGAACGCTAAACACCCTTTACTAACCATTTTCTTAGCACGAAGAAAGGAGATGATACGAACTGGAGTGGAAGTGTAGTCACCCTCCCACACTAACGGATCTGTCCCAGGCTTGGCCAACGTTACAGTTTTAGCATTACAATCTAAGATTGCAAAATTTGGAGAAAGCCAAGTCATACCCAGAATTACATCGAAATCACCCATTTCTAAGATAACCAAGTCTACACGAGTGTTGCTAAGATAATGCACGAAACTTAACCTCATACGCAGTGACCGTCCTGCTGCTCCGTGTAGATTTGGTTATTTTAGAAATGGTGGATTTCGATGTAATTCTGGGTATGACTTGGCTTTCTCCAAATTTTGCAATCTTAGATTGTAATGCTAAAACTGTAAC
>NC_028643.1:21646204-21675713 GCF_001406875.1 Solanum pennellii
AAGTTCAGAGAGTCGATTTCAGTACCCAAATTTCAGAATTCTAAGTGTTTTGGAACGAGACCCCCACGACGGTCCGTCGTGCCCATGACGGTTCGTCGTGGGATCCGTCGACTCAGCCAGTTTTTCCAGAAATAAAATCTGCTGCTCAAAACGACTAAACAGGTCGTTACAATTAATCGAGAGGGGTGAAATTAAAAAAAAAAGCAAGAATCCACCTAACTCTATTAAGAAAGAAAACAAAAAAAAAGATTGATGATTCGTAATAGTTTCTCTTTAAAATATTCCAATGGTGGATGCTTTCAATTTGTTTCACTGCTATTGTAAATGGCAAAAGATATGGTAATTTCTTATAGTAAGGAAAGAGAATCATTAATTAATAGATATAATAATAGAAAAATCATAATTACCTTATATTATTATATTTGATATTTATATTTTATAAAATAAAAATATTAATAATAATAAAGAAACTTGCCTTAAAAGTATGTGTCAATGTAAAAAAGTGTACATTGATAGTGGATACAATTTAAACTCAAATCTGAATACATATTATCTAAAATATTGTCATTCTGACATTGTAAATAAATTGTTATTTTGACTAAATATAATAGATATTATGACTTAATTGCTAATTTTCCCATAAATATATTAAAAGATAAAAACTTTGAAAAAGTATAAGAGATATTTAAATTTTTTATCAACATAAGTATTTTTACATGTAAAATAAAACTTTAAAATTATATATAATGTCGGGTTGGTTTGATCTCGGGTTGATTTTTTAAAGGTGAAACCAAACAAATCCAAATATAGTCTGGTTTATTTTTACAACACCAAACCATGTCAAACGAAACTACTAATCAAATTTTTTTCCCTATTTGAGTTTGATTTACGATTTGATTAGATTTTTGGTTCAGTTTGTACACCCCTAATTAGCATATAGTGCTCTTTAAGAATATATTACTAAATTGATTGTTTAATCACTTATTTTATATGTAAGAATAACAAAAATAATAAGGGTCATTACTAAAGAAGATGCCAAAACACTAATGTTTGTTCCAAAAAAACATTAAACTAAAATTCGAAATTTTATACGAAAAGTAAAATTGAAGAAAATATTATTATTTATTGCACTTATAAAACTAAAACGAAGGTTATTTAAAATATTAATAGATCTTATGATGAAATAATAAATAAATTATGTATACACATTTTACCTTAGTTTTTTTCTCCCATATGATGTTTGGGTATTAATTTGAGTTTCAGGATAAATTTTAAACCAACTCTTACTGTTTTTACTAGATAAATAAATAATTTTCTCTCCACGAATACTTAAATATGCATTTTATCTTCGTTTTAACACTAAACTACTTTTTTAGCTTTATATTTGTTTAAGTTTCATTAAAAATATAATTGTTAAAAATCTTCGCCTTAAATTAATGAGTAATTTAGAAATCAATTCTTGAAAAAAAAAAGTATAACAATTCATCAGTAAATTTTGAATACTATTGCATATAACATATAATCTGATGGCAATCTAATAGACAATTTTAGATAGAAAAATATTTTTAAATATAATGTCATATAACATTAAGTTAATATGATCATACCATAATAAATTTTATAAGTTATTCTTAATAACAAAAGAACTTTTTCCTCTTCAGTTGACATGTCATATCACATTAAATACTATACTCAATTCAAGTTTTGTATAGAGAAAAAAAAAGAACATTACCTTTTTAGAAAAATTTTACTATGATGTTTATTATTATTATTTGAGAACATATACATTGACATATGTAAAGCCTATTATAAAAGAAACAAATATAATATTTGATTTGTTATAAAACATAAGCTTAGAATAATATGATATAAAGAGAAGAAGACAAGATATGGAGTTGAAGAAGAAGACTTTTCTTTTATTGATGTGTGTCCTACATGGAGAGTGATATATCTATTTATAAGTAGAGAAATCACTTCAAATGTCACCAAGTTCAATGTCAAAACTGGTAGATTCATTGTTATGCATATTGTTAGCCAAAAAGGGGTTCATATCACCTAGAGAATATACATACATGAATTTGGTAGTTCATGAATAAAGCAAATGGACAATACACTATTCAATAGATTAATAACACTCCCCCTCGTATGTTCATGGATAATGTGTCTCATGAAACCACTCTACCAAAGCAAAAGTACTAACCTGAGATCCAAATGGTCCTCACATACGGCCTCGTACCCAATAGTATAGTCATAAGCTCAATAATGATACAACATGTATGTGGCTAATCGACAAGCAAAGGTATCAAGAAGAGATTTCAAATCAATCAAGAGGGAGCAAACTCAAGGAACGCCCTACCCGAATCACACTGATCTAGTCCCAAATTGAGCACAACTAGGATCAACCCATGTCTATGACGATCCGTTAAGTTCACAAGCATCATCACGAGGAGAACGACTCAAAACAAGCTCTAAAGAGTGAAAATCACAACTACGAGGTGACAAAACCCAACCTAAAGCATATATTGTCCATCCTAGTCAAAGGCCACCATGAAATAATCCTAACAAGGACAAACAAGATAATCTATAGCACAAGCAAAGCCACAACCTAAACCAAGGATCAGAACACCCACAATAAGCCCAAGGCTTCCATGGAATTAAGAAAAGATGGAATAACAAGAGAAAGGTTAAATACGCGGAAAATACCATCCAAAGTTACATGAAATATATGCTATGAATTATCTAAGAATCTCAATCAATCAACTATACTCAAGCTATCAATATCTGAAATACCTCCGAAAATCACCAAACTATCGAATTATTAATCACAACGTCATTACGGACGTTTAGAAACTAAAGTCACAATAACTAGAAATGGGCCCAAAATTGAGTCAAACTGGGAATTAGAAAATTGACTCTGTTAAAAGTCCTAAACTATACCTCAAACTTTTGTTCCAAATTGGACAAAATTTGAGGCCCAAAACAGCCACGCACAACAACAACATGAAAAATTAACAAGAAACACTTACTAAGGGAGCAGCTCCAAGCTTAAATTTACCTCTAACTAAAGTTGGTCAATAGATTCTAATCATAAAGAAAAGTATCCATGCCCCCAACGGTCACACATGACTTCGAATCACTCAAATCAGAGCTCAAATGAGGGAGAAATCATCATTTGACAATGACGGCTGAAAAAAGCTGAAATTTCTACATATAAATGCCAAAAATTGGTCGCTAAAAGTAAACACTTGTTGCTAAAAAGTTTGATCTCTGGTCGCTAAAATTATTAATCAGATATCAGCACTTTAGCTGGTTTGCTCCAACTCCAAATTTTCTGACGGGGTGTTGGGGATTCATTCGCAACCCCGTGTATTCAAATAAACTATGCTACCCCATCAGATTTGATATTTTGAGATCAACAGAACCATCAAAACTTCTTTCAGAGGATGCTTCGATAAAAAGTGGGTCCCACACCTAGTACAATTTTTAGTTAAGAACTATAATAAGGCTAAAAATGAGACAGGAAGCCCAAGTATTACAGAAAAGGTTGTTCTAGACCAAAATAGATATTTCAAAACTAACTGCGCTGACAAAAATCTAATCAGAGTATGTTTATCGAGAATGCTGACCAAAGTCAACCCTTGAATTAATCTTCAAATTTAAAATGTCTAACAACACAAACTCACAAAAATGTCTCGGGACCCGAACTAACCATGCCTTTAACGTAAAATTTCCCTTTTAGGGCTGATAAAACCCTCAAAATTGCATTCAGAGGTCGCCTTCCTAAACCTTTCATTAATATCAACCATTCAAGTTCAAAGGCTCCAAACTACAAAAACGTGCACAAAATCTAAACAAACAACGCGGCGACCGAACTGTCACTCCCAGCAAGTCATATATAACTTATGGTTGCTACAGGAAAGCTCTAACACTGAAAAGAGTGGAAAACAAAGAAAATAACTTGAAAGGTCATTAAAATTACAAAGTTCAAAATGAGCATTTTTATGATTAGCTAAATATTGTTCAACAAGCATAACCGCAATTACTGCCACAATAATTCTTTGGATCATGCATTGATTTTTATAAATATTATTGAATAAGGAAACACCTGCAAGACTACTAAATTATTGTTGTGTTTTTAAAAAAATACTATGTCGTGTAGTGTATTGTTATGTTTTATTTAAATTATTATTTTATGTATTGAACTTTTAAATTTAATATTTTCATATTGTCGTTTAAAGTATGTGCATTCTAGTGAAAATTAATAGTCATATCAAATTATATCACTTTATCACGCCACATCCTGGACGTGGCCGGCACCCTATGACCATTGTTGGCCTTGGGCGAACCATTGGCCTAGCTTACTTAACTAAGCATAAGAATTAATTCAATTATAAAGTAGGACACATTCTCATAAATACTTAAATCAACCTCTTGGCCAAAATGGCACTTATGTCTCAAAATGTAACACCTAAAATAAAAGAGACTCAACTGAAATAACTGACTATCCGTCTATGAAGCCTCTAAAATATTTTAATGAATGTTGGGACAGACCCCACAACATTCTGAAATAAAAATACTAGAAAGAATAAAAAAGGATCCTCTGAAATGCAAGGAGGCTCAACACTAAGTCTGAATGCTCAAACTAGATCAATGATGCGCCGGATGTTGATCCTGGTTACCAGCTTGTATCAGTACATTGAATATACGAGTATGCGAATTGAAATGCGAAACAACAACTTAAAGCTTAAACAGAATAAGAATAAACTTACCTTGCCTCTACTCTACTCATGAATACTCAACTCAACATATATAAGGAAAATAAAATACATGTAATATATATAAAGCTTTGTAAAACAGTAAAACAATTTAGTTCGTTAAAAAAATGCAATAACAAACTCAACTTACTTATGTATGAAAGCAATATGGTTTTTGTTGGAGATTCTCTAACTGAAAACCACCACCATGAGCCTATGTGGTGATACAGCATCTCGCCCACGCTACCAGAACTATCCTATATTTTGTCGTCGCATAGAACTCCTCAACTTAGTGGATCACCTAGCTTAACTTACCAGATCATCTAAAAAGTATGACCTATTAAAATCCATGATGGTTACATGGTTTACATATAGACTTGAGCCAATATGAACTCTCATCCCCACATCGGTGCTCAATACTACTCCCAAAATATACTTTAGCGCATGCTTCTAAAATAACCTCCTTCCTTTGGGTTGAGATAATTTGCTCAACCTTTTAGCTTTAAAAGCCTTCTTGGACTCAATGTTCCCTTTTCTTGTTCAAAACTCTGTTGGAAAATCTTAGCTTCCTCTTAACTTAAATGTGAAAAACATTTATAAACTTTTAGGGAATACTTAGTTCCCTTATAACTGTTGAGAAACGAGCCTAACTGTTTGCTTAACTTGAACTTGAATCTTAACTCAACTCTTAGGGAACACTTAGTTCCTTTATATTTCATTGAAGAAAAGACTTCAAATTTTACTCTTCACTTTAAATTGAAACTTGAGCCTTAAAACGAAGTTAAAACATTCAATAAAGACTCTTTAAAATCTTTTTGAACTTTCCTTTGAACTAGTTCTTAGCTTTAGACTCGACTTTTAATTTCTTTGACTTTGATCTTACTTTCCTTAAATGGATTATGGATTCAAGGTTATGATTTGAGTTCTTTAGTGATCTCTAGGTGTTTAGAAATCATTTGAAGTAATTAGAATTATTCGAAGGTGTTAATATACCTTAGAAAGAATTACAACGGCTAAACTACAAAAACTGGGCAAAAATTGCTGATCTGGGCGCACTGGTGGCGCACTGCGCCAGCCTTACTTGACTAAGTCTTAGTTCTGGCGCACTGGTGGCGCGACGTGCCTTCCCTACCCAGGTGCGTCTACCGAAATTTTCAACTCTTTTTTCATCTCCAACCGCTCCAAACCTTCCTAGTTCATTACCAAACTTCTGGGACTATTCGTACTCTTCATTACTATCGAATTCAACTGAAAAATAACCCAGAGAAACAAGAATTCAACCAACAACTCAAACAACAAGAAACCAAAACCTTTCTTCAAGAACTTAACTTTTAACATGAAATCAACTAATAAATAGCTGAATTGAAAAAAATTGGTGTGTGGGTGAATTAGCCCAACATGAAAGATCCCACATACCTTAATAGGGATCACCCCTGACGAATTCCACGCGACGATCTTGGCGTTCTTGATGAATACTTGAACTTTTCTTTCTTTTTCTTCTTCTCTTCTCTTTTCTCCCAAACCCTAAGCGTGAATACGTTTCTATAACTGATTTAAGGCTTAGCTTTACCCCAAATAAAACATTCAAACGAATTAGGGAATAGTTGGGTGAAATGACAAGTTTACCCTTTCCAAAATCCGAATTGGAACCTTCCTCAGGCCCACAACCCAACTTCCGATAGGCATATCTCCCTCATACGATATCAAAAATGTGCAAACTTTGTGGTGTTGGAAAGATCTCTCCAAGGGATTTCCAACCATATAAAGAAATGACTCTAACTTATCCTGAACTAGAAGTTATGTCCATTTAAAAATGGCCAAAAACTCACTTTACACACTTAGAAATTTTCCAAATTTTTCCTGTTCATTCCAAAACTGAAAATTTAAGCTTCTTAGCTTATTCTTGGCAATTACAAGTTACGAGATGTTACAATATCTCTCCCTTGGGAACATTCGCCCTCGAATGAGATTTATTTCACTATGTTAAGGACAGTAACAATCCAAAAGCAAGTAACAATCATGCTTAGTCATAGTTTAAGAAGTGATAAGAAGAGGATTAGTACCTTGATCTGCATTCTCTACGGATTCAAAGAGGTGCGGATATCTCTTCTTCATATCCTCTTTAGTTTTCCAAGTCGCTTCTTCAACAAATTGGTTCCTCAAAGGACCTTGACTGATGCAACTTCCTTGGTTCTCAACTTGCATACTTGAAGATCTAAAATTTGGACAGGAATTTCTTCATAGGAAAATCTAACCTTAATCCCAACATTCTCAGTCGGTACAATCAATGAAGGATCACCCATGCACTTCTTCAACATAGAGATATGAAATAATGTATGAACCGCTACTAACTCTTGTGGTAGCTCCAACTCATAAGCTACGTTGCCAATCCTCTTGGATCTTCTATAAGGTCCAATATACCGAGGACTAAGTTTACCCTTTTTGCTAAATCACATAACACCCTTCATGTGTGAAACATTCAGATATACCCATTCATCCACTTCAAACTCCAATGACCTTCTTCTCACATATGTCTAGGACTTCTGACGACTCTCTGCCGTCTTCAAACTCTCCGAATCATCTTCACTTTCTCCATGGCTTGTTAGACTAGATATGGTCCTATCAACACTGCTTCACCAACTTAAAACCACCCAATAGGAGATCTGCATCTTCTCCTAATACCCTTTGAAATCAATCACACAGGCCCTCAGCATATCTTCTAAGGTCTGGATGGTACGCTATGTCCATCTCTATGAGGATGAGAACCAGTCCTTAAGTTCTCCTTCGAACCCAAACCTATTTTGAAATACTTCAAGAACTGAGCAGTAAATTTTGCACCTCTATCTGAAATAATGGAGATCGGGAGTCCATAAAGTATTACAACTTCTTGAATGTACAAATTAGCATAATCCTCGGTGGAATGTGTAGTCTTTACCGGCTTAAAGTGGGTTGATTTTGTCATTTTGTCGATAATTACCGAAATAGAATCATGTTGCCTGTGAGACCTTGGAAAGCCTTTGATGAAGTACATATTAATTGTCTCCCACTTCCATTTCGGAAGTTCTATATTCTAAGCCAAACCTTCAGTTCTTTGGTGTTGTACTTTCACTTACTGGCAATTCGGGCACTTGGCAACAAACTCAACAATGTCCTTCATCATACGTTCCCACCAATACACCTTTCTCAAATTGCGGTACATCTTTGTGGAAACCAAATGGATGGAATATCTGGAGCTATGAGCCTCTTCAATGATCCTCTCTTGGATTCCATCCACCCTAGGTGCACATAATCTACCTTGGTACTTCGGCACACTATCTCCCCCTTATTCAAAAGTCAATACTCTTTGCTTACGAACATTCGCCTTCAATTTAAGAAAAATGGGGTCTTGGTCTTGCTTTTCTTTCTACTCTAGCACTAGTGATGATTCATCCCCATTAGTCACCACTATCCCTCTTTCTGTGGAATCCATAAGTCTGACTACCACGCATGCAAGTCTGTGCACATCTTTAGCTCACTCTCTCTTTTCTTCCTCAACATGGGTTGTACTCCTCATGGATAACCTACTCAAGGCATCAGCAACCACATTATCCTTACATGAGTGATGAAGAATACTCATGTCATAATCCTTATGTGTATATAACCACCTCCTTTGTTTGAAATTTAGCTCCTTCTGGGTGAACACATATTGTAGGCTCTAGTGGTCAGTAAATATATCCACATGAACGTCGTACAAAAAGTGGTGCCATATCTTCAAGGCAAAAACCACAACAACCAACTCTAAGTCATGGATTAGGTAGTTCCTCTCATGAACTTTCAATTGTGTGGAGACTTAGGATATGAACTTGTCTTTCTGCATTAGCACACAACCCAAACCAACTCTTGATGCATCACAGTACACCACAAAACCTTGAGTACCCTCAGGTAAGGTGAAAACAGGAGTAGTAGTCAACCTCTTTTTCAATTCTTGAAAGATTTTCTCACAAGCTTCAGACCATTGAAACATAACTATCTTCTGAGTAAGCTTGGTCAAGGGAGACGAGATAGATGAAAAACCCTCAACAAACCTTCTATTGTAGCCAGCTAAACCCAAGAAAAATTCTAATATCGGTTGGAGACGTGAGTCTAGGCTAATTCTGAACTACTTCTATCTTTTGGGTACCGACTCTAATCCCATCACCGTAAACTATGTGGACCAAGAATGTCACAGACTTAAGCCAAAACTCACACTTAGAGAACTTGACTACTCCTCCTTTTCTTTCAAAGTTTGAAGTACTATTGTGAGGTGACTAGCATGATCTTGTTCATTCCTTGAATAGATTAGTATGTCATCAATGAAGATGATAACAAACATATCTATGTAAGGCTTGAAGACTCTGTTCATAAGATTCATGAACGTTGCTAGTGCATTGGTCAACCCAAAAGACAACCAAAAACTCATAATGCCCATATCTGGTTCTAAAGGCTGTCTTTGGAATGTCACATTCTCTAACTCTTAACTGATGGTAGCCAGATTTAAGATCAATTTTGAGAAATAGGCGGCACCCTGAAGTTGGTCAAAAATATCATCTATCCTTTGAAGAGGATACTTAACCTTATAGAGTAGTCGGTAGTCTATACACATCCTAAGGAAATCATCCTTCTTTCTCACAAACAAAACCGGAAGTGAGAGACTTGGTTGAATAAAACCTTTATTGAATAGATATTTCAGCTGCTCTTTCAACTCTTTTAACTCTACCGGTGCCATTCTATATAGTGAAATAAAGATAGGACGAGTATTTTGAATGACCCCTCCACCTTTCACCAACCTACCCCTAAAAAAAATTATTTTACAAAAATAAAAAAAATAATTTACCCCGCACTCTGACAACCACCCCTGTCCCCCACCCCACCTTCCACCAACATACCCTATTTTTTTTTCAAAAAAAAAATCTGTTTTTTGCAAAAAAAAAAAAAAAGTTTACTCTCTCCTCCCGGGCATTCTCCGCCCCCACCCCAAACTTCCACCAACCTACCTCTATATTTTTTTTTATTGAGTGAAAGTGAAAATAAGTGATCTAATATGGATCAAATTGATACCTTTGACCATATTTGAAGAGACTTTTAAAATAGCTTGAATATTTGATCAATTGTAATATGAGCGATCCAAGTCATTATATATGAACAAAAAGGGCTCATTGTATTAATATGGGCTGAAATTGTCACCCCTACATACATTGTATTATTAATATATGCATATCTTCTTCTTCTTCTTCTTTTCCTTTTATATATTTGTTGTATATTGTGTGAGATTTTAATCCAAGACAATTACACAACAAAGTCATATCACTTTATTAATATGTAATAATAAATTTAAAAGTTTTGCATTATATAGATTGTATTTCTAAAAATAGTTATTTATTGTACTTTATTATTCAAATAGGTGAGTATCGATATTTTTAAAAATGTACATGTTTTCCGGAAAAATATGCCTACAAGGTGAACTTATCAACAATAAGCATTGGAGGTTAAAAGTTGGAGTTGCAACGATACGTATTAGATCACAAATATTCACATAGCTTATTATGTATTGGTTCATGATTCTCCGAGATAAGAAGGTAATTTTTTAGTTATTATTTGATCTATTGCATTTAAATTTCTATGTTGTATTATATTTTGATAGAAAATTCTATTTTAATTTTTTTTTAAAATTATATAGTCGACGCTGTTCTTTTATATATGTATTAGTTTGTTGAGTTTTAACGAATAAAACACAAGGAACATAATTTGATTTCACAAAACCTTACAAAATTATTTTACGGAAAAAATTCTCATTATTTTTGTTGTAATCTTAAACATTGTTTAACGATTAATAATATTTTAGCTTTTTATCATTTCATATATCTGTACATATTATTTTTCATAAAAATAAAACTCCTAATAGTAAATAAATAACTTTTATAATTTAAAAATAACAAATTTTAAATTTATATATTTTTAAAATTCAAAAACGAACTTTTATATCTAAGTAACCCACATCGTTGCTCACGTTCCCATAACTATTTATTCTCCTACCCATTAGCCCATAGAATATATAGAGATACAGATCAAGCTAAATAAATAAATTTTGCAAAAGATTTACTTAGATAAAGATAGAAAACATCATATTAACATTAGTATATGATCAAGTTAAATAGTTGTGGATAAATGTTATATTAATGTAATCAGTTTTCCTATTATTTAGGCCTTATCTCTAATATTTTTACATAAAATCTAAAATCTTAAATTTAAAATCTAAAATCTAAAATATAAATAACAACAAAATTACATTCTCCTTTAATCATATCAAATCAAATTATTTCTCTTCTTCAACAAAACAACAATACAATATTTTAGTATTTAATAAAGGAGAACAATTCAACCGGCCAGTGAACATGCATTCAAACACAATAAATAATCAACAAAGAGAGAGTTTAATTATATGTAAGATTATTTCTTTTTCAATTAATTGATTTTCAATGAATAAAAATTATTATTATTATCATGCAATTATAGTAATTGTTAATTTCCTTTTTACTGAGCAATCAAAATAATAATATCTTAATTCAGCAATTTTGACTTCAAAATGCACAAATCAAAATATTTACATTTTGATGTATTGTGTTTCTTTTATAAAAAAATATGATGATAAATGTAATTACGGACAACATATTTTCATATTGTTATGAAATTATATGAAATTAGAAGATGAATAAAGTAGAGAGAAGTATAAAAATTTCTTATTCATCTTGAAGTATATTCATAATTCATTGATCTTCTTTACAATGAAGGAAAATCCTTTATTTATAGGGAAAACTTAACATTGTTCCCAAGTAGGATTCCTAACCATATCCTAAAAGGACTCCACATAATTAGACATTCATTATAATACAAATTGTTTATAACACTCCCCCTTTAATGTCAGTAGATTATGTGCCTCGTTAAAACCTTACTAGATAAAACTCAATGGGAAAAAAGATCTAGTGAGGAAAAAGAGCACACATATATAATAATACGCATTATGGATGCCTCATTATAAACCTTACAAGGAAAGCTCAATGGGACAAAACCTTGTGAGGGAAAAAGAGTACATCTCGTATTAACTCCCCCTAATCACAACATCAATTCAGAGACTAGAATCTTCGTTTTCCAAGCTTGTGCACCATCTTCTTAAAACTTGTAGTTGGTAGAGACTTGGTGAATAAATCAACAATAATATTACTTGAACAGACCTCTTGCATGTCGATATCACCATTCTTGGGAGCTTATGAGTGTAGAAAAACCTTGACGAAATATGCTTTCTTCTATTTGCTTTTATAAATCTTCCCTTCTGGGTCAAAGATTTCTACAGTTTCTTACTTCAACTTCTTTAAGTAAATAATCTATTGTCAAGAGTTTCAATTCTAGCCATCAACTTGCATAATAACACTTGTATATGCTCTAGGCATTTTAAATCTATTTAATCCTTATGAGAATGATAAACAAGTTTTCCAAAAACTTGTATATGCTTTAGATTTTGAACCCATTAATATATTTTCATATCAATTTTGTCAAGTAACAACATTCAATATTAGATGTATGACATCTTCTAGTGCCTAGATTGCAAGTCAAATAAGTTTTACGCTTACCAAGATGCATCATTTCACTTTTAACTTGATAATTGTTTCTACATCAGCATGCTTTAATAGATGTAGAATTCATATCCTCATAATCTTTTACCATACTGTGCGCTATCGTATCAAAGATATCTTTAATGATATATCGTTTTGTTTGATTTCCAATACTACATAACTTGTTAAGATCTAATCACTTCATTATTTTTAGGTAGCTATCCCTCTCATCAGAAGTTTATAAAGTGTTATGTCGTAGGCTCATCAACAACACATTGTCTCCTTATTATGGTCATTTGGATTCTTTGATCCTCTCCTTTTTTAAGGATTATTTTATTTAGAATTGATTAATATATCATGCTTCATGCATGTCGTAGACTCTATCCTTAAGGAACATTCAATAAAAGTATTTACAACACTTGTGTTGCTTCTAATCTCCCCTTTATATTGGACAAACTAACATATATCTCAATCTTTGGAGAATCTATCCTTGTGCTTCAATGTATATTCATTGATTATATACCATATATTAAAATAATCAGATGAAAAATATTTGGTCTCCGACAATAAATCAATTGAAAGAAAATTTGATCATAATTTATCGGTCTAATGCGTACAATTACTTTTGTATGCAATATCGTATATCATATCAACATATGAAGTTTTATTTTCATAAACAATGATTTTACTATTTGAGACATTTAGTGTCAAATCATCTTGAGTATTTATCAATATTATCAAAATAAATTGTCTCGACTACATATTCTGAAATTGTGCTCTTAAATCTAGTATTTTTGGACAAACAATTTTGTGAATGTCAAACTGCAAGTTGACAACAAACGCACATGTGATTATCTCATTAAGGCATCTTTTTATCATATCATATGATAGGAGAACGGGTTCATATTCACCTTTTATACTTTTCAGAATTTAGGGATTTAGTCCCAACTTAAGTTGATCCAATCAACTTTATCACGAGAACAAGCAACATAAAGAATTCTTGAAGAATCTTCTACTTTTTCAATGTATGTCCATTACTCAATATGTACATCTTTGGGATAACCAAATTATTCATGCCAACTAATAAAATTATTAGTACTCGTAAGTTTCAAGTTTACTACGTCATATGTCTTTTGCTTTAGTAAATTTCTCATTTACTATTATATGAGTAAATTTCAATTTTACTAATCCAAGAGTAATTTTCATATTTATTTCTTTTCAAATACTTCCCCCTCTAGGAGAGTCGTGATCCCATCATTGAATGAACTAATCTGAAGAAAATTGTGCATATAAATATATTATTTGTGCCAACATTTTTGCAAACATCAAGTTGCGAGATAATAACAGGTACACATGAGACCATATATATAGTAGAAACATTTATTAGGACCATTAAATATCTAAACAATCCACTAGGTGGATGATTAGGTCCACAAATATCTGTATACGTTCCTAGAACGCAGAGAATTCAATCTCAAATTTTGTTTATGATGGTCTCACAATTAGCTTGTCTTGCCAACAAGTAGTATAAGAAAATTTACTTACTTGGTCCCCAAGTATGATTCGTGACCATATCCTATAAGGACTCTGCACAATTAGACATTCACTGTGATACAAATATGTTTATAACAATAATGACTATGAAGTTTTAGGGGGAATTCTAATATTGAACTTTTAGAAATAAACATTTATAATTATTATTATTATTTAACAATTTGCACTTATATTTTTAAATATATTTAAAAGTAAGATATTTTAAAATTCAAATTAAATAATTATTGTAGAAACTAACTAATATGTCATTCAAATTTATACTAGCTATATTTGGATAACAACGAAGTTGAATTGAATAATTAAATATAGGGCAACTTTCACATATAGCAAACAAAAAATTCATATTTGTATGCTATAGCAAACTTTGCATAATTGCGCTCCATAGCAAACATAAAACTGTATAATTTGTTATACATATACAATTGTATAATTCGCTGGCCAAAATTGTATAATTCGCTGGCCTAAATTGTATAATTCGGTGGCCTATTTCGCTGCAATTGTATAATTTATTTTGCATACAGTTGAATCGAATTAAAATGTATGTATATTGCATAATTATAAGTGTATAGCAAGAAGATATATGTTTTTCTCGCTTTATACAAAAACAGAAACACAATATATACACTGCTGTTGTATAAAGCTAGAGAAAATTGTATTTCACTGCAATTGTATAATTCGCAATTGTATAATTCGTTGGCCATTTTCTCTGCAATATTTGAAGTAAAATGTTTGTAAATTGTATAATTAAGTGTATAACACGAAGATATACATTTTTGCATGTGTATATACAATTTTCTCTCGCTTTATACAAAACAGAAACAGAATTATACACTTCTGTGTATAAAGCGAGAGAGACGAGCGAGAATGGAGAGTGGCGAGCGAGATTTTTTGGAGAGAGACGCTCGCAAATTTTAGCTAATGTTTGCTATGGAGCACAATTAAATCAAACCCTGGCTATTTCATTTAATTTAGGTTATTAGTTTGCTATTATATACAATTTTCCCTTAAAATATATGATTAGTTTGAAGAAGGGTAAGATAAATAAAAAGTTTAAATATAAAACAGTTATTTACCGTTCATATTCTCAATTCGAAATTCAAATAATTCTATAAAATAATTTTAAAGAATTAAAAAATAAAATATGATAACTTCCAACAAAAAAATGAACTACACAGCCTAGGACTACAAACCCTATTCTTTATAACCTTTTTAAACTACATACCCTAGGACTACATGTAATAGTTGATATAATTTGTCTTTTATTTTTTCTAAAAAGTTATTTTTTTAATTTCTACTACTAATAATATAATTTAAATAATAATAATAATATATCAATTCCTATTAATTTAAGCTAATTTTTAAAATTTTAGAAAATGCTCCAAAACGGAATTTAGAATTATTAAAAATAATGAAAAAAAAACTAAACTGCACCACATGCACAGTAAATCTTCTTTTCAAATTTGAATTGAGATAAATTATTTTGTTGTGACTCTACTTAAATATTTGCTCCATTACTTTATATAAATGAATATGTTAAAAGAAAAGAAAAAACACTTTTGTAACAGTTCACATACCTTTCCATCACTACACAAACCTATAATCAATAAAAATCTATGCAGATAACTTTTTTATTTTATTCGTGTTTATCTTACATTTAAAAAACATGAATTATGAAAAAAAAAAACCTTGAAATAACAAATTTTTATAAATATGAAATTAAAAAAATTAGGAAATAAAAAAAATCACAATGATTGTGAATCATCAGTAAAACAAAAACTTATTCAAATTTATTTTACCTGAAGCCAACCAATTGGAAACTGATTAAATATAATATTAAACTATAAAATTATATTTATACCAAAAATAATAAAAGAGGTGTAATGACGTTCCAATATTTTACAATTAGTGGGATTGCCTTACAATTATGTAAATATTTTTGTGTTTTACTTCCTCCGTCCATAATTATTTGTCATGTTATGGTCATGCACACCCCTTGAGAAAATTTAATACAATGTGTAGTTTGACTAATATAATTCTATCAAGAATATCAAAAGTCTACCTAACTTTTTGATTAGACTACATTTTCATTAAGGGCGAATTTGGGAAAAAATGATTAATTGTTTCTTGATTATTTGAATTGATAATTAATTTTTGACATCTATTTTTAGTATACCTACCAAATAATTGTGGACGGAGAGAGTAATTTGTGCTATGGATGGAGTAATAGTTCCTAAAATATAGGTAAGCGATTAAATATGTTTTTTCAAAAAAAAATAATTGTTTAAAACAAAAAAAAAAACCAACACTATATTATATCGAAATAAATGATGAAGTTTATATTTTTCTTGGCCTATTTTTAATCACATTTAAAAGAAAATTCAATCACTTTTAACTATTTATTAATCATTGATAGTTGTTTATAATTATTCAACTAGTATTTATTTGCGTATTAGTTTTTAAATAAATCCCTTCATAAATTTTATCTAAATTAATACGTTAAAGAAATATTTACATAAAGATAATTACTTCAAAATCTAATTATTGTACATGTATAAAGAGCAAATAATTAGGGAACAAATACTTTATATATATATATTTCTACTATTATAGAAAAAGCTTATTCAAAATGGCAACTTAATGTCAATAAATTTCAATTTGAGGGTATATTTGACTTTTCAAGCATTTAGTAAGACGTGTCTTTTATCCTAAAACCAAATGGACACGTAGTCCATCACTTTCAAGTCAAGTTTTATCTTCCTCCAGAAAGAAAAAATCCCTACAACTTCTACACCTTTCCACTAGAACTAGAATAGTCAGGATATTGTTTTTCCTCTTCATCACACAACACAAATCAAAGCTGAAAGAACGAAAATTATCCGAAAGTAGAGGAGAAGTTGGAAAAGGGGGCTATTGTTGCTTCCTCTCTGTAATGTCTGCAATTCCTTCTTTATTATGTGAAAAATAAACAAAAATTTGATAGCCCCTTTCGCATTTAAAAATCTTAAGAGCGATCCCTTAATCTTTGATTATTCTATAGAACTTTCAATCCTAAAGTGCGGAACATCAGTAATAGTACTACTAATAATAATTGTTGCGAAAATTTCAGTGCTATTATGACAATTTTCTTCTTTCTCTCACCAAATTGATAGTGGAGGAGAAATTTGACAAGTATCTTGGTTGGTTAACTTGGAGGAAAAGTGACCCTGCAACTGGTGCTTGCAGCCATTGAGGTGATTCCAGTCACTCTTGCCGAGTTGTAAGTATTACAGATCTGAGCCTCAATGTTTCATTTGCTACTATAAATTTCTTTGAATATTACAGTTGTTGAATTCATAGGTATCAAACACATGAGAATCTTTCCATTAAAGGAAAAAGACTTATCTTAGATTCAGAGCCAAATAATGAGGATTGTAGAGAGTAACGGGGAAAACTTCAAAGGTATGTTGCTCCTCTCTCTGCAATGCCCGTGATTTCAGTTCTTGTAGTGATAAATATAAATTCAATTGATATTTTAAGTTCTTCAACTACCAAACCGTCCCTTAATCTTAGCTTGCTCTCTCAAAAAATTCTCAAACCCAAAGAGAGAATCAATCTCATTAGTAGTAATTACTAATAATAATTGGTGTGAATATTCTGAGGCTATAATGATGATTTTCTTTTTTCTCTGAGAAAATCAATAGTGTACGAAAAATTGGATGCATCTCTTGGTCGAGCAATTCAAATGGCAGATTACCCTTTAATTTATACTTGAAGCCATAGCAGGCGATCCCATACTCTTTTGCCGTATCACAAGTTTTATAAATATTAACTTCAATGTTTAATTTGCTTTGGATCGATTGAAAATCCCATCTTCACCTGCACAAAGTAGAGTTGAGATAACCTAAATGTCTGTTGGAATGGTTTAACTATCAACAATTTGTACAATGCAACTTGTGATTGAGTTCATAAATGTTCTTTACTTATATTTTTTCAAAGATTTATTACGTATGTGTTTGTGCATTGAAGAAATAATATATTGTAGGATTGAAAGAGAAAAGATTAATACACACCAATCCATTGGGAAAGAATATATATTATAATATATGTTAATTTTTCCGTCGTGATTAAAGATATTTGTTTGAGAGTTCCGACTTCATATATTTCTTGATCTTCTCTTATGACTTCTTAATATGTTTCTCCTTTGCCTACAAAAACAATTGAAATCAACTCTTTCATATGATGTTTGTACTTCAAATTAAAATGAGTAAAAGGTGAAAATAGATGATGTGTGGAGAAATGATCCTCTGCTTTTTGTTATCTTTCAGACATCTTCATTCTGAAGAAGAACATGGGAGAATGCTTGCAATACTATTGTTATGATTCTGAACATTTTGAGCCGGTAGATTTGTCTTTTATTTTTTTATGTTTCCTACATATGTATAGAAGACAAATCTCATGTTAGATATTCAGCTTGGTAGTTTTTTATTAGTTGAGCTTGTCATTTTCAATCACTAATTTTCTATTGAGATCAGTAATTTTGTTGCCTTGAATTCTTTGTATTCCTTCTTAGCTTATTCTCAATACTAAAAAAATTCAACTGGAGTACTTTAAGAAGGGTCGTTGAATGAGCTACAACTTTGATGAATTCCAAAAACTAATTTTGAAGGCATTTTTATTTCCACAATCCTCATTTGATCACGAGAATTGTTAACTAGCCAATATTCATTCTGGTAATATAGTCGGTCCAAATATCAGTTTATTTGGCTGAATAATTCTTGAAGGTTTGTTATCTCCTCAGGTGTTTCTATTAGTTGTATGATTTTGTGGAGTTTAAGTTGAGTTTCATTGTTGCGCGTTGCTTAATCTCTGTGTCTTAGGTAGGTTAGGAAACCTGATGTCAAATCCTTCAGATAATCAAAGACTATCCTGTCTACATGCACATTCTTCTTTCAAGTTCTTGATTACATTGATCGGTGATTATTTCTTCTACAATATTCATTAGGTATTGATATTCTATCAAGTTATTGTTAGCTTGAGTTAGCCAAGTTGCTTTAAACTAATTGTTTGAATGACACAAGGTATAATCTTGCAGTTATACAGTTTATACAAGACGCTAACTCTATGAATGACACAAGGAAAAATCTTACAGCTATACCGTTCATAAAAGAGGCTAACTATTTGAATGACACAAGGTAAAAATGTTGCAACTATACTATTGATATGACCTACAAAGTCTTGCATCAAATATTGCAGATAGATAAAATTTTCTTTTCCCCATGCACAAGCTGGAGAGGAGATTTCTCTTTTCAGTTACTCTTTGTGCGCATTATAGTGAACTTTATATATGTTACTGAAATCATTATTTCATCATAACTAAGAACGAGTTACAAAAGAATAGTAATTTAATTGGGCTCTACTAATTATAGGATTCACTTTTATCCTAAAAATATGATGTGGGTGAATTACTCGCTCGCACTTTCTCCTTCACAAATTGGAGATGAATATTTTCTCTAGACAGGGTCTTTATGTGTTTGCTTTTACTATAATGACTTTGACAGAATGATGGCGAATTTATATTTATTGAGAGCGCTTTCTAATTCTACTTCGTAATGAACTCTCCCTTTCTTTTGTTATGTTTTTTTTGCTGCTTTTGAATTGATAAGTTTTTAAACCTTCTTAATATTATCCTTGGTATTAAAGAGTTTGTTGTGTTGTAACAATTAAACTTATCATGTATATGATCCGTTGCTTATTGATTGTAATTCTTCATTGATCACATAACAGTTTGGAAGTTTTTAAATGTTTGATAAGGAGCCTAAATAGGTGCAACTCAAATGTGAAATCTACTTGTCCTATCATATAAGTCTTAAGAAGAAAGGAACTTATATTTTTTGTATAATCATGGGATTATACAAGACATCTGTTAGTATTTGAAGGTTCAACTATTTATCTCATATAGATGGTGTACAAAATTGAAAAACAAATAAAATCACTCCAATTTTGATTCTTCTTGTTTCTAGAATATGAGATGTTACACTATTATTCATGATCTTCATTTTTTTATTATTTAAATATTATTTATAGTGCATAACACTTAATCAATATATTATGAATTATATATAGTCATTAATTAAGCCTTCAATATTTGTAACTATTTCTTAATGCAATATATTAATTATATTATAAGGGAATCAGCTCGCGCTTCGCGCGATCGATAAAATATTTGTATCGAAGAATTTATTATATATGTTTTTATTTTTAAATTTTGAAATAACATGATATAATTGTTTAAATCTAATATGAGTTGTTGTTAGTTCTTTTTTGAAATATAATCTAAAACAAAAATTTATAATTCTTATTCTTAAGTATTTTGCAAAAATTCTAAATTTTTAAAAAGGAAATAAAATGAACAAAAAACCAAAAAAATAAAGAAGGAAAATGTCAACCTTAAAAATGTGTAACATATGTTTAAGTATGTAACTACTATTATGCATAATAACTGATGGTGAATGTTATTAAAAGTAAAACTTTTGATATTGAATATATTAAATTCAATGTAACTTGGTTTTTAAATATCAATACTTATTATTTTGTTGCTCATTTTTCAATTCTAATAAATATTGCATTGATATCTATATTTTTCTTTAAGAAATATGATATGAGAAAGTAAAATAAATACATTATGGAATGACAATTTTTATGCAATATTTATATTTTAATTCTAACATAAGGAGAAAAACTAAATAATCAGAGAAAAAAATTATATTAATGATAATAAGAAATTAAAAGTCTTAAAAGAAGATAAATGAAAGAAAATTAATGGCATTGACTAAAGGAATTAAATGTTCTCTTCAAATGGAAGACTATTCTTTCATTTTTCTCCTCATTTAAAGAATTTCTTCAGTAATATTATTTTCTACTTTTCGGTTAATTTTTTATTAATCTATATCCATTTGGAAAATTATAATAAAAGAAGATTAAATATGGAACAATTTAATGTAATAACACTAATAAATAAATAAATAAAAGAAAATAATGCATTGTCATGACCCAGACCATCGTGATGGGTATCCACGTTAATCCTTCGGTGGGAGAACCGCTACTACAATCCAACTAAACAACTAAACTAAATCTAAGGCAATTAAGTTACGAAAGCAAGTCAATTAACTAAATATTTGCGGAACTAAGATACGTAAAATCTAAAAGTCAATGTACCAAAACATCTAACAAGATCCATAAATCTCACAAGAAGGGATACATCCCCAACTAATGAATTACTCGACTATCTAGAACAAATGTCTAAGTCCAGAAAGGGTGGACATAGATGAAAAATAATCTCATGGCAGCCCGGACGAATTGGCTCACCCTTGAATTCAAGCAACAATCACTAATCTCCTAAGCCGGGTCTGTCAATAGCAACTTGAATATGTCATATACTCAAAAAAAAAAGAGCAAGTGCAGAATCAGTACACAAGCACAATGTACTGGTAGGATCACCCGGCTATCCACTAGTGTAACATAAACAAGTCAAGCAACATTATAATTGCATGCATATATATCAACATATACAACATAATCAACATGAAAAATCAACTATACATTTCACATTTATCATCACATCATTGGTCCTCTCACAGAACCCAAACCCAAACAATTAGCTTGCCGGAACATGGCAGTTTGATTCCATTTTTATGGCAAAACATGACAACTGATCCCAGTTAGTTTGTCAAAACATGAAAATCTGATCGAATAGTTGTGTCGGAACGTTGCAACCCCATCTTAGTTAACTTGCCAAAACGTAGCAATTTGATCTCCATTCACACACCACCAATTACAATCACAAGTATATCATCAAGATCATACATTTATATCATGATTTCATGGTTACATCATGCATCTTTCTCATTTACAACAAGTACGATCAATATTGCAATATTCACACACATACAAGTATCAATATGAAGCAAGAACATACATACATCACATAAACAAAGAATCACAATCATAACATACCTTAAAACAAGCTTGAAACCCCAAAAAACTCGATCCTTCCCTTTTCGGATTCATTCTGCTTGTTCTTGGTCTACAAACAATCAATAAAAATTGAGAATCAACCAAAAAATGCTAATTACCCAAAACTATAACAATTCTATGAACCTTAGATCAAACTCACGATCCCAACTAACTAATTTTGGGTTATTTCCACCATAGAATATATATCAGATCCCTCCTCAATCATTCTTAACGCATTCTATTATGTTCTACGCATCAAAAATGAATTCGAGAGATGAAAATCTTACCTTTAACCTCAAGATAAGTTAAATATTAGAAATCGCATTGGGGACGTTTCTTAGCTTTAAAAGTCAAAAAGTTTCAAATAAGGTCGTGTAGGGGTTTATTAACGACATTATGTCGCATCTGGCCCACCACAGCGGCACATATCCCGCCATAGTGGCGGAGCTAGAGTGGCGTAATCCCCCGCTAGGGCAGGATTCTCGAACAAGTGCGATCACTCAAGATTTCAAAAAGCATATTTCACAACACACTTCTAACTCACGATGCTCAGAAAATACCTTTTATGATAAGTTCAATTCTCATAGATCTATTCACTCAAATTCAATTTTGCAAAGTCTATGAGTTCGTTAATTATTTATATAACTACTCATGTAATCAAAATAATAAATGGTTCACCTGATTGCTACAAGATTTCTCCACACATTAGTGACTCTTATTTCCTCAAAATCTAGACAAGGTTGGGAAAATTCAAATACTACTAAAAAGTTTTTCTGGACCCAATTTACCCCTATTGGAATTTCTATAATGACAAAAAGAGGACGTTACAATAGATATCAATTACCCATCACTCGTCCCCGAGTGGTAATACTTAGGAAAAATAGGATAAGGAAAGAAGGAGGTAGTACCTTATTTGACGAACAATGGAGGATACTTGTCTCGCGTGTCTTTCTTGGTCTCCTAAGTAGCTTCCTCGACTGGTCGATCCTTCAATTGATACTTCACGAACTTAATCTCTTTGGTCCTCAACTTGCGCAAATCACGATCAAGAATTGCATTCAGTTCTTTATCATATAAGAGGTCAGTGTCTAACACAATTGAGTCTCACTTAACTATATACTCCCAATCACTATGATACCTCTTTAACATGGATACATGGTATACCGGTTGAACACTTGATAAATTAAGAGGTAAGGCCAACTTATACGCTACTGGTCCCACATATTAAAGAATCTCAAATGGACCAATGTATCTAGGATTTAGCTTACCCCTCTTATATAATCTCATCACCCCTTTCATGGGTGATACCTTAAGAAGAACATTCTCTCCAGTCCGATATTCCATGTCTCTTACCTTATGATTCGTATACTTCTTTTGTCTACTCTGGGTTGCTAAATTTTAGCTTGAATACTCTTACATTATCTTGAGAATCATTCACTAAATCGATATCCAAAGGTTTCACGTCTCCATCGCCAAACCAACCTATGGGTGATTTACATCCCCTCCCATATAATGCCTCAAACAGTGTCATATCAATGCTGGAGTGATTACTATTGTTATAAGAGAATTCACACAAGGGTAAGAACTTAACCCAATGCCCTCCAAAATCAATCACACACTCTCTCAACATGTCTTACAACATTTGGATAGTCCTCTCAAAATGTTCATCCATCTATGGATGAAAGGTTGTACTAAACGTGAGTTGGGTGCCCAATTCATCAAACAATTTCCGCCAGAACTTAGAAGTAAATTGGGTACCACGATCTGAGATGCTGGAAAGCGGCACTTCATGCAACATCATTATCAATTTAACATACACCATAGCCAATTATTCAGCATTATAATCTGTTCTCACCTGAATAAAATGGGATGACTTAGTCTATCTATCAACCACTATCCAAATAGAATCAAACTTTTCCAAAGCTTGGGAAGACCAACCACAAAGTGTATAACTATTTTTTCCCACTTCCATTGCGGAATTGGCATCTTTTGAAGAAAACATGTCGTCCATTAATGCTCATATTTTACTTGTTGGCAGATACTTCACCACAAATTTTACGACGTCTTTTTTCATACCCGACCACCAATAAATTTGTTTCACATCTCTATACATCTTGGTCACACCCGGATGAATAGAATATCGTGATCCATGAGATTCTGCCCAACAATTTTTTAATCAAGTCATCAACTCAAGGCACATAAATTCTCCCTTAGACACTGATCACACCATCCGCATCAAATTGTCCAACCTTGATATCCTTAATGAAGGTGGCCTTAACTTCAATGCTAGCTAACACCCTACCCCTTTCAGAGATGCCCAAATGCATGAACTTGGACTCTAAGGTCTGAATTTCTTTGGCTAAAATCTCTTGGTTTCTCTCAAGTAAGATAAGCTACCCATACTTATCGTTTTTCAACTCAAATCGCCTACCACAAAATTAGCCTTGTCAGATGGTATTGAATGGTCACATCATAATTTTTTAGTAACTCCATCGATATTTGTTCTCTCCAATTCAGATTCGTGAACACAAGTTGCAAATTACGATGATTGGTAAACACTTAACACTTAACGCCATAGAGGTAATATCGCCTTATCTTGAGAGCAAGTAATACCGCTGCCAATTCTAAGTCATGCGTTGGATAATTCTTCTTATGCACCTTTAATTGGCGCGATGCATCAGCTATAACACTCTTACTTTGCACCAACATAGCACCCAAACACGAATGTGAGGCATCACAGTAAACAAATATTTACCATCAACTGGTAATGATAGATGCGCGGGGTGGTAAAGAGAGTCTCAAGCTTTTGGAATCTCTATTCACATTTTTCAGTCCATTCAAATGGTATCTCCTTCTTAGGCAAATAGGCAAGTGTGTAGCAATAGAGGCAAAATTTTTAATAAATCGACGATAATAGATATCGAGTCTCACAAAACTCCTAAATTTCATCACTGCATTAGGCCGAACACAATTCTTAACTGCCTCAATCTTACGAGGATCTACTTTTACTTCTTCTTTTGAAATAACATGCCTAAAAAATGCAACCATATTCAATCAAAATTAACACATAGAAAATTAAGCATACAACTTTTGCTTCCCAAGAACACCCAAAATAGTGCAAAGATGGTTGGCATGCTTTTCTTCACTTTTAGAATAAATCAATATGTCATCAATAAATACTAAATCACAAATGAATCAAGAAATGGTTTGAACACCTCATTCATCAAACTCATGAACGATGCAAGCGCATTGGCTTACCCAAAAGACAGTACCAAAAATTCATAGTGTCCATAATGAGTCCTAAATGTCGTCTTGGGCACATCCTAAGGCCTAATTTTCAATTGATGGTACCTGAATCTTAGATCATTCTTAGAGAAAACCATTTCCCCTTGCAATTGGTCAAAGAGATCATTTATTCTAGGCAAGGGATACTTGTTCCGAATAGTGACTCTATTTAATTGCCAGTAATCTATACACATTCTCATATTACAATCCTTCTTCTTAACAAGAAAAACTCGAGCGCCCTATAGGGAGACATTAGGGTGAATAAATCCCTAATCAAGAAGCTCTTAGATTTGAGCCTTAAGCTCTCTTATTTCTGTTACAGCCATGAAATATGGAGGGATGGAAATGGGGCGCGTGTCAGGCTCTAAATCAATACAAAAATCTATATCTTTATCTGAAGGCATGCCAGACAAGTCATTGGAAAACACTTCACTAAATTCGGGCACCACATAAATAAAATCAATAAATGGAGCCTCAATCTCAACATCTCCAATATGAGCCAAATAAGCCAAACAACCCTGTTCTATTAATTTGCTAGCCCAAATAGAGAATACAATCTTAGCTTGCTTAGGCTTGTACACCCTTTCCAACTCTAATTTTTTGCCTTCCTAGAATTTCTAGAGTTACAAACTTAGTATTACAATTAAGCACAACATAATATGGGGACAACCAATTCATGCCTATGATTATGTCAAAGTCAATCATATCCAAAATCACCAAATCATCCCAAGTCTGAAATTCCATAAATAAAATAGGACAAGCATGATATACATGGGTAACTATGACTGACTATCTTACTGGGGTCGAAACATGAATAGGGGTATCAAAAATATCACAAACCATATAAAATTCTGAGGTGAATTTCGAGGACACATAAGAATAAGTAGATACTGGATCAAATAACACATTATATATTTTATCACAAATAAGAATAATGCATGTGATTATTTCATCAGACGCCTCTACCTCATTCTTGCTCGGAAAAAGCATAACATTGGGCCCTATTCTCTTGACGAGCTCTTCTGTGCCTGGTTGCACATTGCCTCTACCTCCACCACCATTTCCTCTACCTCTACGGCCTCGTTGATTACCTCCTCGCCTACCTTGTGGGTGTCCTCTACCATTTTTAAAATTCCTCCTGTACGACATTCTAGATGGCTATTGCGCGGCGTTTAGCACATGCGGATGGGGGCAACCTCTCCCCATATGTCCAAGTTCCCCATAATTATAGCAAATACGATCACAGGATGGTATACTGCCCATCAAAAGCGCGACTCCCTGGATAACCTAAAAATTATAAGGTTGGGTTTCCAAATAGTTACATGTAGAGGCGGGCATATCGGACAAAATTGTCTTGGCTGCCAACATTGTCCTACCGGATAATACTAGAATATGAGCCCTAAAAATTATAAGAATTTTTTTCTCTTTTAGAAAACACCTTAGCCTGACCCTTTCGCCCCACTACCTCCACTTTCTTGACATAATATGTCACCTCGTTAAAGCTTCTCCTTGCATAAGTCATGTGGACAGATAATACTTGCAACTCTGAATTCAATCCTCAAATAAATAATTGGATCCTCTCTTCCTCTGTATTCACTAACTGCATAGCATATCTAGATAAAGCATGAAACTTGGCTTCATAAGCTTCCACAGACATACCACCTTTCTCTAAGGCCATGAACTCGTCCCTCGTGTGGTCTCTCAGAGTTTTAGGCACATATTTTTTCAAAAATGAAACTGGGTCCAAGTGAGTATCGGTAAAGTAGAATATTTGCACTCCATATAAGCTCTCCACCACTGCTTGGCCTCACATTGAAGTTGGAAAGACACTAATTCAACCCCATGTTGGTGAACAATACCCAATTTATGAAGCCTCTCATAACAGCGAAGATACTCATAAGTATCTTGAGTTTCGGAATCAAAAAATACCGGAGGCTTAAGCTTAAAAAACTTAGTCAACATGTCAAGCTCATTACCAGTCATAATGAAACCCAACAAAGGACAAAAGAAAGCATCTGATCCTACATTTCCACTCGTCTTGGGAACAATGCTAGCAATAGGAGGATTAGCTTGAGCTTGAGTAGGTGGAAGCACTTCAGGACCAGTCAACCCTTTTAAGAATGTCATAATTTGGTTATCTAACACTGGATTGATGGGGGGAACAATCGTAGTCTATATCGGAATCTCTTAGTCTTGTCCATTACCCTTGACATTTCCACCCTTAATATCATCCCTAATCTCTTCATTATAGACTGGAGGGATCTCGTTTATAGGTGCATTGTCAATCACTACTTCATGCCCAACAGGAGCTACTCTCCAATGACCTCTAACCCTAGCTCTTTCTCTATCCCTTTCTCGACCGCGACCTCTTGCTACAGGTTCCTTAACTGGAGTATTGAAAGGGAGCTGCGGGAAAGTTGTTGAACCTTGTATTAACCATCAGCAAACAGAAGAGTGAAGGATGTTAGATACCAATTTGTATCACCTAGATACCAATAAGACCCAAGTTAGAGCACGAAAGGAGACAAGAGAAAATATAGAAATTTCTTAAAGTCATATAGCCTCTACAAGAATTTTAAAGGTGTCCCCTTTCCATTTCATGAGACTCTATTAGACTTGTTTTGGCATATCGAGATCAATGAACCTAGGCTCTGATACAAATTTTTTCACGACTCTGACCGTCAATATTTTCACCCACACTAACCCTCTGGTGGGAGAACCACTACTATAACCCAACTAAGCAACTAAATCAAATCTAAGACAATTAAGTTACAGAAGCAAGTTAATTAACTAAGCAAATGTTGAATTTAAATACCTAGAGTTTGAAAGTCAATGTACCCAAACATCTAACAAGATCCATAAGTCTAACAAGAAGGGATACATCCCACACTAATGAACTACTCGACTATATAGAGCAAATGTCTAAGTCGGAATAGGGTGCACATAAATGAAAGAGAACTCCATGGCAGCCCGAAAGAATTGGCTCACCCTTGAATTTCAGAAACGATCACTGATCTCTTAAGTGAGATGTGTCAATAGTCGCTTGAAGATACCCTGTACTTAACAAAAATAAGAGCAAGTGTAGAATCAGTACACAACCATAGCGTATTGGTAGGATCACACGGTTATCCCACTAGTGTAACAAAAACAAGTCAAGCAACATTATAATCGCATGCATATATATCAACATATACAATATTATCAACATGAAGAATCAACAATACATTTCAAATTTATCATCACATTTTGGTCTTCTCACGCAACACAAACCCAAACAGTTAGCTTTTTGAAATGTGGCAATCGAATTCCATTTTTATACTGGAGCATAGAAATCAATCCCAGTTAACTTATCGGAACGTGACAATCTGATCGCATAGTTGTGACGGAATGTGGCAACCCAATCCATTTAGCTTGCCAGAATGTACCGATTCGATCCACATTCACACACCACAATTGCAACCACAAGTATATCATTAAAATCATACATTTAAATCATGAATTCATGGTTACATCATGCATCTATGTCATTTACAATAAATGTGATCAATATTGCAACATTCATACACATACAAGTATCACAATGAAGCAAGATCATGCATACATCACACAATAATAGAACTCTAACCATCACCTACCTCTAAATAAACTTGAAACCCTAAGAAACTTGATCATTCCCTTTTCAGATATGTTCCACTTGTTATTGGTCTACAAAAAATCAATAAAATACGAGAATCAGCAAACAGTAGCTAATTACTCGAAACTATAACAGTTCTATGAACCTTAGATCAAACTCATGATCCCAACTAACCAATTTATGGTTGTTTCCACCATAGAATCTCCTCACTATCATTCTCAACACATTCTATTACGTTCTACATATCAAAAAATAGATTTGAGGGATGAGAAGCTTACCTTTAGCCTCAAGAGTGGAAAGAGTAGAAATTGTCTGGGTGTCCTTAGCTCTAAAAGTCTAAAAGCGCCAAATAAGGTCGTTTAGGGATTTATTAACGACATTATGTCACGTCTGGCCCGCCACAGCGGCACCCTTCCCCCACAGCTGTGGCGCCAGAGCAACACAATCCCTCTCCAAGGAGGGATTCTCAAACCGGTGAGCTCACTCAAGAATCCTGTAACGACCTGTTTAGTCGTTTTGAGCAGCAGATTTTATTTCTGGAAAAACTGTGTGAGTCGACGGAACCCACGACGGATCGTCATGGACACGACGGGCCGTCGAGGGTGTCTCGTTCCAAAAGACTTAGACTTCTGAAATTTGGGTACTGAAATCGACTCTCTGAACTT
>NC_028643.1:21680772-21683953 GCF_001406875.1 Solanum pennellii
TTCTCTTCTCTCAACCTCTGAAGTACAATCCTCAAGTGTCGGACATGGTCCTCCTCAGTCTTAGAGTAAACCAAGATGTCATCGATGAAACGAATCACAAAAGAATCAAGGTATGGTCGAAACACCCCATTCATCAACTCCATGAATGCTGCAGGGGCATTAGTCAATCCGAAGGATATCACTAGAAACTCATAATGCCCATACCGGGTCCGAAAAGATGTCTTAGGGATACACGATGCCCTAATCTTCAACTGATGATACCCAGACCTCAAATCAATCTTAGAGAACAATGATGCTCCCTGTAACTAATCAAATAAGTCATCAATACGCGGAAGAGGATACTTATTCTTAACCGTTACCTTGTTCAACTGTCTGTAATCAATACACATTCTCATAGTCCCATCCTTCTTCTTCACAAACAATACAGGGGCACCCCAAGGTGACACACTAGGGCGAATAAAACCCTTACTCAATAAATCCTGCAACTGATCCTTCCATTCTTTCAACTCTGCTGGATCCATACGGTATGGAGGGATAGAAATAGGTTTAGTGCCCGGCTCCAAATCAATAGCAAAATCGATATCCCTATCGGGGGGAACACCTGGAAGGTCAGAAGGAAATACATCGGGAAACTCCAGAACCACGGGAACAGAGTCCATGGGAGGTGGTTCAACACTAGTATCCCGAATAAACGCTAAGTAAGACAAACACCCCCTCTCCACCAATCTCTGAGCACGGATAAAAGAGATAACCTTGCTAGGATAAGAACCACTAACACTCTTCCTCTCAACCCTCGGAACACCAGGCATTGCTAAAGTCACAGTCTTAGCATTACAATCAAGGACAGCATGATAAAGAGAAAGCCAATCCATACCCAAGATAACATCAAAGTCTACCATCCCCAAAATGATTAAGTCTACCCAAGTTTCATACCCAGCCAAAGAAACAAGATAGGATCGATACACTCGATCCACCACTAAGGGCTTGCCCACGGGTGTAGAAACACGAATAGGTACAGTCATGCTATCACATATCATATCAAATTTAGCAGCAAAATACGTAGACACATAAGAGAATGTAGAACCTGGATCAAACAACACAGACGCAGGTCGATGGCATACTGGGATGATACCTGTAATAACAGCATCAGAGGTCTCCGCCTCAGGTCTCCCGGGGAAAGCATAGCAGTGGCCTCCTCGTCCACCTCCATCCTGGGTGGTACCTCTACCCCCACTCTGCTGAGCTGCAACACCACTACTAGAAACTCTATCACCTCTACCTGACTGAACTCTGCCACGACCTCTACCCTGTGGTGCTGGTGGTCTAGTCTGGAATGAAGAATTAGGTCGAGGCCCACCACGACCCCTTTGTGAAGTACACTGCCGCATTAGATAATCAGGATCTCCACAAGTAAAACAAAATCTCTGACCTGGGAACTATTGTGTGGACCCTGAAAACCCACTATAATTTCCTCGCCTTGTAGGTCGCTGCTGTGAACCGTACAAGCTCTGACTCGAGCTATAAGAACCCCTAGATGTCTGGCCACCCTCAAATGTTGGCATAGATGCATGAATAGGTCCCCGCTGCTGAAAAGAACCACTCACTCTCTGTGATCCGCTACCTCCAGATGAGGCACCATGAAACTGGCCTGATATACGGGCCCTTTTAGGGTCCCCAAACTCCTCTCTCTCCATCAATTCCGCCTCTTTGGCGGCGCTCACAACATACTGGAAAGAAGCCCCCTCCCTAGATGCCCGAAACACAGCTGACCTGATAGAGAAAGTCAATCCCCTCACAAATCTGCGGATCCTCTCTATCTCATTTGGAATAATGGCCAACGCATGCCTAGATAACTGGCAAAAACGCGCCTCATACTCTGTAACCGATAAACCATCCTGTCTCAGGCTCTCAAACCTCAAGCGACTTTCCTCTCTCACGCTCCATGGGATAAAACGATCTTGGAATGCACTAGCAAACTGCTCCCAAGTCACTGGAGGAGATCCAACTGGCAAAACCCCGAATAAGTCCTCCACCAGTCTCTCGCTGGTCCACGAAGCTGGAGTGTAGCATATCGAACCCCATGTGACTCAGCTAATCCAACCACCTCTAGTAACTCTCGGCAGGTAGTTAGAAACTCATGAGCGTCCTCGCTCTTCCCACCCTGAAACTGAGGTGGGTCCATGTTTCGAAATCTCTCATACCTACGCTGCTCATCCTCTGTCAGAACAACCATCGATGCAACTTGACCCACAACTGCTGGCGCAACATCATTCTGAACTGTGGGATCTACTGGTTGTTGCCCCACCGCATCCTGAACAACTGGAGCTTGTTGATGCTCTTGGGTCTGAGCCCCCTCTCTAGTACGAGAGTCATGTGGTGTGGTAGTCGCACCACCACCCTGAGAAAAGCCCTCTAGCACACTTAACACCCTCAATAGTGTATCCTGAAGCAAAGGTGTGACTACAGGATCTGGAGGAACCTGGTCCTCCCTGCCATCAATCTGAGGTTCTGTAGAGACCTCTCTAGGACGACCTCTCACTGGTGCTGCTCCACGTCCACGACCTCTGGCTACTGTCGTACTACTAGCACGACCTCTAGCTCGAGATCTACCCATACCCCTAGCGGGGGCCTCAACAACTGCCTCGGGAAGTGCCTCCCCTCTACCACCAGTAACATTAGTTCTAGTCCTCGTCATCTGTCAAAAGTGTATACAACAACTCAGTACTAACGAAGGTAACTACGCACGATGAGAAAGAATGAACAAAAGGAAGTTTCCTAGTAATCTTTATAGCCTCTCAGAGATGAGTACAGACGTCTCCGTACTGATCCTTGAGACTCTACGTAGAGTCGGCTTGTATACACGTGAGACCTATGAACCTGGGGCTCTGATACCATTTTGTCACGAACTGAAATGGGTGTGATGGCATTCGTCTTATCCCACCAAGACAAGTCAGCCTAAAATCCAATATCTAACAAAGTGCGGAAGTAAATGACAATCCAACAACAATTTCTATAAAAGAAAACCAAGTAATATTAATTCAATCCCCAAAACCAGGTTGTCACACGCACAAGCCTCTAATGTAAAAATTAGAATTGGAACAAAATAGAAATCTAAATGAAGTTGTCTTTCAAGTAAAAACAAAGTCATAAACTGGAGTAGGAAAGTTCGCTGAGATGACAA
>NC_028643.1:21685650-21699487 GCF_001406875.1 Solanum pennellii
GATACACACCCGCTGTCTCTCAGTCCGGGACCCATGGGGGACATACCTGTTCGTGCATCTGTCGCGGCGCACGACACGACCCTCGATAATAGTAACCTTCGTGGCGCGCGATACGTCCCTCGAAATATAATATCCACCGCGGCGCGCGATACGACCCTCGAAAATAGTACATCCTCTTACCACAACCATGTCTCAGATACAATGCAATTGACATGCTCAAATGAAAAGGAGGAGATAACCATTTGATAACAAAGCACAATTTGCAACAAGAAATACAACACCAACAAATAAACAACAAGTCTCCAAATCATTCTCAACATCACACAAGGAAATACACGAATTTCGTACGCTTAACAAGAGTTTAGAAATCTACTTGCCTTAGCCAATCGAATAATTACTCTTGGACTTGAGCCTTCCCTTTCCGTTGAGCTTCTGAACCAATGGAATCTATTCAAGTATATATTCACAATAAGGTTTTCAGAACTAATATGTGTTTAACCTTGACCCAAAAATACACCCCAACTTTATAGTCAAATTTGTAATTCTCGATGTCAATTAACATTTCAACTATCATAATTCGATTGGTATTTATATAATATGATAGATCTAATATTTAATTACTTACCTCAATATTCCAAAACTTAACCCATCATGTGATAAGAATAAGAAATTAAACTAAATTATCTACTAACCACACATAATATAGCAATCATTACCTATACATATATTTGCATTAAAGTTAGTTTCAAATTTTTTTTCCAGGAGCCACGTTGAACAATTTTTTTTTTATTTCCTTTTGTTTTTCTTTATTCAGCAACACACTAAATTTATCTATAATCAAACTAACCAATTAATCACAATTGACCATTGAATACTCACTAACTAACTAATGCCAATATTATCACAATTCAAGATTTCTTATTTAGTTTTAAGACTCCAATTGGCAATCATCATACACATATATAATATTATAACAATTACCTATATAATATTGTTATATGCATGTAATGTGTGCAGCAATTAAGAAATACATAGAGGCAAAAGAAACTTACATGAGGCAGTTCGTAGCCGCGGTGCAGAAACCCTTCGCCCCCCTCTTTTTTTTTTCTTTTCTTTATTTCTTTTTTTCTGAATTATTTATGTACCAAAAGTGGTGAATTTTTAATTTTTATTTATTTATTTATTTATTTATTAAATATAGGCTAAAGGGTATAAGGTCTTAATTTTTTTTTTATCACTTTAGCCCATTAACTATTAATTTAATCATTTATCTACAATTATTCATCCATTAATTAACTCAAGTTAAGCAAATATTCAAAATTTCCAAAAAAGACCTTCCGGGTCATTACATCCATTTTCCTTAATTTCCATGCTAATAAAAAATAATTCCTTTCTTTTTTTCTCCACATAACATTTCTTTCCATTTGATCAGTTTATCATTTTACTTTTTCAATTTATTTTCAAAACTATACATGGAACAAACTAAATGAATCATTAATAGAAAATTGAACTTAAATTTCAACCATATTATACGAAAAATATGAATTGTTTTCTTTCTTTTTACTTTTTCCTCTCTGCATTTTTTTCATTTTTCATTTTGTTTTGTCACTTTAGCCTCTATATAATGTTTACTCCAACCTATGATTTATGCTCATTTAATCCCCTTTCTATTTTATGAAATATCTCTCATATTCAATTTTCTCTCTAAAATACTTTATCATTTTTTCTATGATAAAATAAGATAAAAAAGATAGAGGAGAAAAAAAATACATTCATATAAGAGTCTATGTAGACAATATATATTCCATTTTCTTTTGTCACTTAGTCTCTATATATTCTTTACTCCCAACCTATAATTTATACTTATTTTGTTTATCTCCTTCCAATTTTATGAACTATCTCCCATATTCAATTTTTTCTTAAAATACTTCATTTTTTCTACAATAAAATATAAATATAGAAGGTAGAGTAAAAACACATTCATATAAGAGTCTATGTTAACAAAATTATCATATTACTTTGTGACTTCAAAATATAACCTTTAGAAGTGTTTTGATTCTCGTTAGACCCCAATTATCACTTAGTCATTCTCTGTCGCAATCCACTACTTTAATGGTCATCACAAAAAAAAAAAAAACTATTTGATCAACGTTCTCACAACACTCATTTACCATTCAAGAAAGAAAGCATCAACTTTATCGATATGAAATTATTGGACATGTGTAAAATTAAAAGGATAGATGTAGATCAATATGTGTTATGTTGTATATTTGTTTATATAGTACTCAAAAATTAATGGTAAAAAAACTTTTCAAATTCTATAATTAAAGGATAAAATAATAAACCTCTTAAATTTTGTAATTAAGTGATGCAAATAGAAAAATGTAACAGAAAGAATTTCTTTACAATAACTATATATTTTATTGTAAACAATTGATAACTGAAGTGTTTCTATTTAGGCATTAATGAGAAGAGAATTAAATATAATCTTTTAATATTTCATAAAAAATTAAGAAATATTATATCTCTTTTATGTGTGTGTGTGTGTGTATATATATATATATATATATATAAAAGGTTACTTAGAAAATATTTGTGATGTAAGTTAGTTTTATTATAAGGGATAAGACATTAGTGTCCTCCTAGACTATAATCGAAATCTCAGAGACGTACCTTAACTAAAGTAAGGTTCTATTACCCTCTGAACTTTTTTTTTGTAATTTTGTACACCTTTTTGGCCTACGTGGACTCCAAATATCTTTTACGCGCCTCACTTAAGTGGTAGCACGGAGTGTGTCATGTAATCCAGAATGTGTACAAAATTACACAAAAAATGAGTTTAGGGAAAAGGGGTAATAGGACCTTAAATTAGTTAAGGTGTATCTCTGAGATTTCGGTCTTAGTCTAAGGGATGCTTGTGTCTTATCTCTTATTATAATTTATAATTGTATTAAAAATAATCGTCATAAAAAAAGTGCAGTTCTAATGAGTAATTAAACCCAAAACACCTAAGAGAGAAAAGATATAAATTCCCTCCTGAATTTGTTGTGAATTTGTCCTGAAAAATCATTTGCACGCTTAAACTATTGTAATGACTACACATCTAATCTTATTCAAAATGATATTAATACCCCCTTAGATGGTGACATGACACAGAAAGTGTCTTCACCTTCCTTAAGATATGTGAGAAGAAGAAAATTTATGTTAAAATGATAAGTTTAAACATGTAGCACTATTTTATTGGTCATTATACAATGAAGTATTATAATTTTTAATATATGAGTATTAATTATGCCATTTTTTTCTTTTTATCGCTGATCCCAATTTCTTTAAAGATTTTTACATTTTTAAATTTTTTTTTGAAGTTCTTCTTCTATACAAATTCTTTATCACCATCGATGATTTCATTGCATATCCATCACTCTATCTTAAAAAGGAACTTTAAATAGAAGTTAAAAATAGTGGGGGTGATGTTGATTTCCATCGGAAAGTTAATAATTTTAACTTAAGGTTCATGATTTTTATTCAGGCTCACCGGAGGATTCACCGGAGAAGAGCACCGAAAAATATTATGAGAATGATATTGATTTTTTTTTGAAAATCCTTTGACATTTATGCATAACATTCATGTTTCATTGCAATGATTTTCAAAAACTAATCGAAGAAAATTCTTTTCTATCTTTATCTTCTTTATTTTCGCCAGAGAACCACCCACAACTATCACAATGTTATTTTTGTCTCAAGCCATAAATAGCATATTTGATTTTACAGACAAAGAATACTAATGAAATGCTTAATTTTCATCTCTAATTATCATGATTTCAAAAGAACTTTTACAAATCTGAAAAGTTTTTATTTGTTTCACCGACAATAATGGTGTTGCCCACCGCCATTCGTCTCGCTCAACATCACTAAACTTCATAATCTTCTTATTGTCTCATGTTCTCTTCAAATTTCTTGTTTTCCCTTCAATTTATGAAATAATAAAGAAAAAGAAGAAATGAATTTTAAGAAGAAAAAAATGTAAGGTGGAGGAGAAAGAAAGTCTAGGTTTCTACTTTTTGTATTAGTCTAAGAAAATATTAAGCAAAAATGGTTTTTTTAAAAAAAAAATAATAATCTCATAAATCAGTCAAAACGTGTGTATAACACATTTTCACACAAAACCTGGTATTGTCTTCGGGAAAGGGGTATTGATTTCACTTTAAACAAAATTGAGTGTGTAATAGATCGTCATGATAGTTTAAGCGTGTAACTAACTTTTAGAAAAAAGTTCATGAGAAAATTTATGTCTTTTCTCCATCTAAAAGTATATTGTTAATTTGTCCACTACTTATCTCCCGAATATTTTTTCTAAATTAATTTAATTTGAATTATTATGATTCGAATTTTCATTAAGTGCAAACAAATAAGGCCTAACTTAAATTCAATACACCATGATCTTGCCACATTTGTACATTCCTAAATTCTCATCAAGTTTATGAGTATTTAACACATCTCTCAGTTTTTTCATTAAGAGTCTGATGTTCTTACAAGAGTTGAAGACAACTTATTTGACATATGTCAGACCGAGATTGTATATTAAGTTTAGTTGTTCAAGTAAAAAAATATTTTAAGATAATAAATAATTTGAAAACAAATATTCAGAACAAATACACTATGTCAAACAAACCCCAAGGATATGCGTTTGTTTGAAAAGCCACTAGGTAATTGAAATTGTAATTAACACTCTATGAATTACACAACCTAGCAATTACGCTAACTTGATTGGTTGCAACAATGTAATTATATTTAATTTTATTATATGGTTGCACAAGTATAATCATAAGGTTATATTGAATTAAGAATGCAAATTAATTGTTGAAAATTAAACATTTATATTAGACAAATAAGGAGTTTTATAAATGATAATAGATTGAATATTAAGATATATATTGTCTTTTGAAAATAAATAAACTAATAGACAGATGTTCTTAACTAATATTATAAAAAATAATTCATTAATATTTTCAATTTGGTGTATTTTAATTAAATTAATCATAAAAACTAAAAGTACAAAAATTCTATAAACATTATGAAATGCATGTTTGACAAAAAGATTAGTATTATAAATATAATGTCATAAATTATAAAACATTTGACAAAAGGATAATCTATGGAGTCTACTTAAAAGAAATAGTTTGCAATGTAAAATATCTAGTCAATACTTCTAGAATAAATGAAGTGAAAATATAATATAAGCTCTAAATTCAAAAAAAGAATTAACATAAAACTCATATGTCAAATTTCAACATAATATACATAAATATGATTTTTTAAAAGGGATAATGCACAAGTACCCCCTCAATCTATGCCCGAAATCTTAAAGACATATTGATACTATATTAAGAACCTATTACCCCCCGGAAGTTATTTTAGTAATAATTTTATATCCCTTTTTGACCTACGTGGAACTATCTTGTGGGCCCAACGTTGGTTGACTTTTTTTTCAAGCTAGTGTCACGTAGGCCGAAAAAGGAGTAGAAAATTACTTATAAAATAAGTTCAGGGGGTAATAGGACCTTAGTATAGTATAAGTGTGTCTCTGAGATTTCGGGCATAGGTTGAAACTGGGGTTACTTGTGCATTTTCCCTTTTTTTTTAAAAAAAAAAATGTAAGTTTAACTCTATTCAACAATGAATTCTACTTTAAAGTAAAAGATTGAGAATAAGAAAGAAATGAAATATGAATAATAAAAAATTATTTTTTTAGAAATATTAGAATAATAAAAATAAAAATAATAAAATAAAAATACATTAAATAAATAAGTAAAAGATTTTAAAAAGTAATCAATTTGTAATTACATCATGTAATTACCAAGAATTCACATTCCTCCTATGAATTAGAGAGTGAAATTAGACCCTGCAAATTACACACAATTATTTGATGGCGAGGTAGTTAACTCAATTGCATCATATTTAATTATCGGAATAAGGTTTAAGTATCTCCCTAGACTATGACCGAAATCCTAGTGACACACCTAAGCTTAACTAATGTCTTAATCCCCCCCCCCCCAAAAAAAAAATAAGGAACTCATTTTTTTGTACTTTTGTGCATGTTCACCCACTCAAGTTGATTGAGTTTGTACACACTCACTCCCCACACGTGTAAATATTATTATTTATAATTTAAAAAAATTAACAAAAATTTAAAAAAAAAATATTCTTCTTTTCTTTATCTTGCATTTAAATGAAGTTAATACACATTCTTTTACCCTGTATCGAAACTTTTTCTTACATACATTCATTATTTTTTTCTCTATTATTTTTCTATTGATTTTATTTTCTTTGTCTTTTGTTTTGATTTGAGTTCAAATATGATTCCAAATGTCTTGTATTCAGAATACGATAATTTGAATGGATATCAAAAAAAGTGGGAAAAATTAAATAAAACATAAAAAATTAAAACGTTAAAATTAAAAGACATTTTATAATTATTTTTTAAAAAACAGATAACTTTTTTAAAATAATTAAAAGTGAAAAATATAATAAATTAATTTTAAAAAAGTTTAAAAGTGAAAAGAAATTCAAATAAATATTTTAGGAAGAAATAAATAAAAATAAGTAAAAATATATAGAAATTTCAAAATCAATAAATATGTGTAATTAATTACTCCCTCCATTCATTTTTATTTGTTATGCTGCGCTTTTCGAAAGTTAATTTGACTAGTTTTTAAAGTTAAATAAGATTACATTAATTCGATATTTTTTTTAAAAAAAAACAAGATATTCAAAAACTATACGAAAAGTACTATAAATAGTTTTTTTCATATTAATATAATAAAAATATACATCTTAAAATATTGGTCAAAGTTCTTATAGTTTAACTCTAAAAAAAACCATGTCAGTTAAATCTGGACGGAGGGAATATAATATTACAAATCAAAAAAATGGGATGTGTCCAATGTGTGCACCCATCACTTGTCTTTCAAGAGAGTGTGCACACTCTATATCATGTCAACGTTTGTAGTGTATTTACTTCATTTTAAATTAGTTTAGAACTAATAGATTTCACTAAGTTTAGATATATTTCTTAAATTTCGATTATAATCTAAAAATAATTGTATCTGGTTCCTTAATTATCATGATGACCGTAAAAGACATCTCGCGTGCAATCTTGACCTATTTCTTTCTAATGCGGAAAATTTATTATCAAATTAAATTATACCCCAAAACCTAGTCGTCACGTGTACAGGCCTCTAAAGTATTACAATTGAATTAAAATAAAATATAAGTTTATATGACATTGTTTCCACAGTAGAATAAAATCATAAAAAGGAGTAAGAAAGTCTGCTGAGATGACAAATAGCTACCTCACAAATCTCCAAGAAGCCTCGAAAAAGAAGAATATATCACGAAGGTCCGGGCTAGTAATCTACAAAAAAGTTGTAGAAGCAAGGGGTGAGTACCAAACCACATTGTACTCACCAAGTAAACCCCTAAACACAAGATAAGCTAATGAAATACGGGTACTTCTACCACCCAACCGAACCTCCACAACTACAACTTATATAAAAATCAGCTCAACCTAACAACTCACAATTTAAATAGCACATAGCTCAACAACAACACTTAGACAAATTACATATCCTCAACAACAACACTTTGACAAGTTACATATCCCTAACAACAACACATTAACACATTATATATCCTGAACAACACGTGCAATATTCATCAATCACAAATTTCACAAAAAGACACTAACAAGGTCAACAATACACAAGATCAAGTTCACCAATGATAAAGATGTGCAATGCAATTAGATGTAATGTCAAGTGTAGTGATACATGTTTGACCTAATGATACACATCCATTGTCTCTCAGTTCGGGACCCATGGGGGACATATCTATACATGCATCCATCGTGACGTGCAATACGACCCTCGATAATAGTAACCGCTGTGGCGTGCAATACGTCTCTCAAAATATAGTATCCATCGTGGAGCGCAATACGTCCCTCAAAATGATACATCCTTTTTAATTTATTATTCTTCTCAATGCACATAACACTTGTCACAACCATGTCTCCAAACAATTCAAATGGCATGTTCACTAAAATAATAAGGAGATGACCATTTTAATAACATTGCACAATTCACAATAACATCAACAATGACTCAACAAGTCTTTCAAACCATTCTCCATTATCAATCCACCACACACGAACAATTAATCACGTTGCATTTTTATTATCTTTTTTCCATCTTTAGAATTATTCAACATGGACAAGTCAACTTATCATTAATTCACATTACTCACAAACACATATTATAAGAAAATACACGAATTTCATACACTTAACGAGGGCTTAGAAATTTACTTGCCTCGAATAGTCAAACAATCACTTCGGTACTTGAGTCTCCCCCTTTTTGTTGTGCTTCTAAATCAATTCAATCTGTTCATATACATAATCACAATACGTCTTCGAAACTAACAACACCATATTACTATAGGTCTAGCTTAAATTCAAAATTCATCCGAATTTGTAATTAAACTCCCAGTTTTGATGCCTATTTATATTTCAATTATCATATTTTTCAAGTTTCAAGCCTAGGATTAAGTCATTATTTCTCCAAAAATATACAATTCTAATAATTTTCATATAATATAATACACCTTATATTAGTTACCCTTTTTTAATATAGCAAAATTGAATCATAATGTGATAAGTATACGGATAAAGAACGAAATATAAAAAACCAATAAAGTTTGTGAATCCTCAATTCATTCGCTGTAAGTTACAACATGAAATTATCATTCATTAGCAATATTCCTTCCAATCATTTAGGTAGTCATTAACTAATCATTAGACTAAGGTCTTGTCAATCATTATTAATCAATATTTAACTATTTAAAAAATGAATTCTATCTATCAATAGTGTACACAAAAACAATAATTTCCTGCCAACAATCATATTACCTCGTTAATGCCAATGCAACATGTTTGTTCTCNTTATTAATCAATATTTAACTATTTAAAAAATGAATCCTATCTATCAATAGTGTACACAATAACAATAATTTCCTGCCAACAATCATATTACCTCGTTAATGCCAATGCAACATGTTTGTTCTCTCGCCTAATCCTTTAATTGTGAAATCACTAAATTTGGACATCCAATTCTCACTTGATAGTTGTTGCTCCTACGCGGTGCCGCAGTTGAGTTTTCTCGTCCACTCTTCTTTATGTTCTTTATAGATTAATTATGTACTGAATGTGACAACCTTATCAATTTATAAATATGAATTAAACAGTATAGGTATTTAATAAATTATGGCATTGTTCATTAATCACCAACTATATAAATAAAATTTTTAATATATACCCATCAATTAAATAATCGTAGTTATTGAATAGTTTAAAATTCTCAACACAACTTCACCGACGAATCATAAATGACTTGGGACAACTATCGAAAGGGGTGAAATGATTATTTTATAAAATTTCAAAAAAAAAAAATCTGGGTCATTACACAAACTATTTTATATAAGTGTACTTTTGATTTATGCTTGTAGGGATGAAGAAGAGAGTTGAGGAAAGACATACAAGAATACAATATTGTGAGTTGCGGAAAAGATTGAAGAAACCTTACCGAGTATTCAAGAATCAAGTTCCTGAAGAACGTGCAAGTTGCTTACGTTAGTAAGTAGTAACACCACTATTTTGTGGAAACCTTCCTTACTCAAGGAAGGGAAAAATCACACTGAAATTTTATATTAATTTAAGATTTACAACAGTAATGATCAATAAATCTAACTCTAAACTTCTACCCTTTTCACTTAATTTTAATCGAATAATCTCCACTCACCAAGAAGTCAAATTCGTTTATTGTTTACAAGAACTCTCAACTCTTCTTAACTTTAACCACCAAAGAAGTCAAACCCACTTCTTATTTACAAATCTCACAGCCTCTCTCTTAACTTTACCCCCAAGAAGTCAAACCCACTTCTTGTTACAATTCACTCAAGACTCTACTCCCAAGAAGTCAAACCCACTTCTTGTTATTACAATCTAGGAATTATTACAACTCAATGATAAACCTAGAAAAAATCAACAAAGACTAATAACCCTAGATTTTAATTAATAAGACTTCAACATTCAATAGTTCAGAGTGGAACAGAACTCGTGAACCTGGTCCTTATATAAAGCTACGCTTTTTTCTTCAATAATTACTGCTCCCAAGATGATAAATTTTGTGAATATGCAAAAGCTATCATTTTGGCTTTGCTGAGAAGTTCTCGATTTGTGTTTTTGCAAAGACGACTTTTTTTCTTTCATTTCTTGAACCTTTTATAGAGTTTGATTTTCCTTCCTCAACTTCTACAAGGAAACAAATTACAAATCCTTTTCCTTCTTGAACTTGTCTATATTTACTTCTTTCCTTATTTGACTTGAATTGCTACTTCTTTATTTCTTTCCTTATTTGACTTGAATAATATTTATTTATTTATTTCCATATTTGCTTGCTTTTTTCCTTCTTTATTTCTGCACTTTTTCTTCTTTTCCGCAATCTCTCGTAATTGTACAGGTCATCTGCAGTCACGAGAACCCGGTTCACCTGATAGAGCACACATAAGACAACAAGTAGTGAACCATGTTCACTTTATTAATAATCAAAACTACTTTATAGATTCTACGTCCTAACATTTTCCCCCTTTTTTGATAATGATAAACAATGTTTTTTTTCACACATCAAGCTCTTTGTCAATCATCAAAACTACAAACCATCAAGACTTTTTGTTTATCATCAAAACTACTAACTCCATGTTCTCTCATTCCTCAGCAATTCTCCCCTTTTTGATAATGGCAAACTATGCATAATATGTCCCTAACCCACATCATATAACTTCCCCCTTTTGGCATCATTGAAATTCGATAAGCAAAGAACTCAATTAACATTCGATGAATGCAATACTATTTCAACTCATGGCCACTTGGGAAACACTTTCAAGTATACGTCTGCTAACAATAAAGTAAGTTAATCTGAGGATATTAGCCATCTGAAACTCACATATAACCAAGATCTTCAATGAGAAACAAAATAAACAATATGTACCAATTTTAAGACCTTAGATCCCTAAATCAAAAGCATATGATATCATGTATATGAGACAAACATAAGCACATAAAGAGTCATAAAGTCTGAAAAAATTGAGGATAAGGATTGGGGCAAAGATTACTAAAGTTAGGAGGAAAGGAATATTTATTGTCATTTAATAATTTTTTCAGTATGTCCATTGTGCACCAACTCGTTCGTTCTGATCTTAGACTGTGAAATTTCATCAAGATCAACATGAGGTCCATCATCATTAAGCATAATCAGATTCAAGAAAACCAGGTGAGTATTGTCAAGCTTTAGGACCAATAACAAATGAGTTACTCTTTTTTTGAATTTTTTTTAATTCTACTCCATTCATTTTCACTCATCCATTGCCTTTTTTTATAGCCTTTTTATTGATAGAATTTGTAGGAATACCCACTATATGTAAGAGATTCATCACATTTTGATTCAATAGAAATGTGTTTATCACTAATGAAGACAAGCACTGATAATAGTTTATTCCTATGAGAATTGTTGCGAGATATAAACTAGTTACAACTTGGAATTTGTGAACCTGGTTCAGATGTGAGAGGTTAAGCCAGGTTCTCCCTGAATTAAAGAATGATTGGCTTCAAGACTAAGGTTTTCATCATTAGAGAAGTTTAGGATTGAATGATTCTTATTGTAAAAGAGATGGTTCTTGGTGATTTCTAAAGGAGTTCGATTTTGATGATCGACCAGGTTCACTAGTGCTTATGTTTCACACACTCAGGAAATTCATGCATTGAACAAGGATGGTACTTACCTGAGTATTACAGAGAAGTTAAGTTCCCCTTTCATGTGTTCCTCAATGATTTACTTAATGTTGTTAGCAAAAGAGTAGGGATAATATCCGCAGACCTTCTAAACATTGTTTGAGATGTGGCTGGAGTATATACTTGTAGTACGAGACTGAGTTAGTATATATTCATTGTATAATCACTCAAGCATAACATTATTAGTATACTAGCTAATTATCAAAGGAAATCATGATAACGAGTCATCTTGTTTCGACAAGACCAGGCTTTGGCGTTCATGAGTATGTATACATCATCATATTCTCTTAGATCACAGAAATCTCAACCTCGGTAACAGAGAGTCATGCCCTGTCAATTTTCAATAACTTCTAATGAATAAAAAGGACCAGGTTCACCCAAAGAAATTTTTCTTGAAGATGTGCCATACTCTAAGTGTCCTGATTGCTCTATTATTCCCCTATCTCCAAAACCACAAGTTAGTCCAGTGACTCCTACTGCATGTTAATCAATGATTGTTAGTTGTGAACCAAGTTCATTTTCTATGTTCCCTAACTTTTCATCATCAAAGATGTTTGATATCATGTCACTTTATTCAACTTTTTCAATCTTGTCTCTTTCACTTTTTTTCAAGGACTTCAATGCCACCTTGAAAATCTAAGAGCGAGCGGAAATTTTCTATCATTTTAGCACATTTTTGGACCATACACTATTCATGTACAAGATCCACCTTTCCCTCTTAGCTTCACCTGACACACTTAGCCAAAGATTAGTCCTGAAAACTCAGAATTAGCTTGGGCTCCCTTTCGTGAGTAAAAGGATGAATAAGATTTCTTTTGGCCCATAAAAACAAATAAGAAAACCTTTTATCTGAAGCATTTTATTTGGAATCAGGTTCTTAATTGTTTCACCCTTTTCCTTTTTGGTGAGCTTAACATTTTTCTGAAAGGCCTCGAATAAAGCCTTACGTTGATTCTTTAAATAGCCTGAGTTTCCATAATGAGTGCATAAACTTTTGGACACGTGAATAGTGTGTGCTACAAGATTATTCTGTTTTGCAAAAACTATTCCACTTCGACTAGTGGTTTGTCTTTCTTGAATCTAAGTTGAAATTTCAAAATACTTGGTCCATCTAAGATTTCGTTCCAGATCAAGTGTGGTATAATCAAGATTTTCTTCTAGAAGCCTATTTCTTTCGGTTAAGTCCTGACAATTTATCATCAACTATTTTATTTTCTTTCAGAGCTTATTGAATTTTACTAGCGGAGTTTTTGCCCTTGTGATTTAAATTTGAGGTCTGAACCTACTTTTTAATTTATTTTGAAGACAGTGATTATGTTTCTCAAAAATGTCATTGTCTTGTCTTAAAGATGCATAGTTTTTCATCAATTTTTCTCTTTCAGAACTGATTCATTGATATGCATCTATAAAATTACTCAATAGGGACTCTAATCTCTTTTAGAATATGATTCAATATTTACTTTAATGTGATTAAAAATTACCTTGTTTTGTGTGTCATCATCTTTAGAATCTATTTTAGCAATGAGTGTAAGAAAATCATATTTATCTCTTTGTTCTATTGCAAGTAGTGATTGATATTCGAATTCTCCATTCTCAGATTCTTCTTTTGATGAGTCACTTATAGCGGTGAAAGCCCTTTGCATTGAGGGATCAACTTCTTGATCGGTCATTCGTCTGTTTGTGGGGATATACTTATCATTCTTGATTTCTTTTTGTCACGACCCAAAACCGAGCCGCGACTGGCACCCACATTTACCCTCCTATGTGAGCGAACCAACCAATCTAAACCTTAACATTTCAATTTAATATCAACATAAAGCAATGCGGAAGACTTAAACTCATTAATAAAAGACAATTCAATAACTTCTAAAATTCAACATCTATTATTTCCCCAAAATCTGGAAGTCATCACCACAAGAACATCTATGATCAAATTAC
>NC_028643.1:21706921-21722624 GCF_001406875.1 Solanum pennellii
TGGAACGAGACACCTGCGACGGTCCGTCGTGCCCATGACGGTCCGTCGTGGGTTCCGTCGACTCACACAGTTTTTCCAGAAATAAAATCTGCTGCTCAAAACGACTAAACAGGTCGTTACACTTTTACTTTCTTCGAATTGTTCCTCTTTTCTGTAGAGCTCTTAATGGACAAAACTTAATAAAGTGATTCAGACTTCCACACTTGTGACATACTTGATCTATTGGATTTTTCAGTGGTTTTCTAAGAGTCCTTCTTTGAAACACTTATCCCTTTTTAACATTCTTGATAACCTTTTGTTCATTACTACTATGACATTTTGGAAACACTGGTCCACTAGAACTTCATGACAATTAGTCAATCCTTACCTCTTAGTCTAAATACTGGAATTACCATCACCTTCCACTTCGCAACTTAAGTACTACTTACTCACTTACTTCGCATTATCTCTCAAATAGCTCTATCTTCCTCTAAATACCATGAGGTTCTCTTTTCAAAACTCATAATCCTAGATTGATCTATCACATTCTGATTACTCTGGATCTTCTGTAAATATTCACCGCTTACACTCGGTCATTACTAACATAATAATACATCATCATGACCTCCTTTCTAGCTACAACACACTCTCCTCCTATGATGGAAACTTCAGAATTCACCACTTCTTAGTCTACTCATACTGGAAACTTTTCATGAATAGTTTATTAGGTGCATGACTATATCAACCTAGTTTTCCAAAACACCATCTTCTTTTCATAGATATCTATACCTCTATACTTTTCTCTAACTATGACTCTTTCACTAATACTGCTCATGATCTATAACTCCTACTACTTTTTCGGGTGAAAATAATACCCAAGCTCTAAACATTCTCTCTCTCATAAAGATCTCAGCATAAACAAGATTTAGGAAAAAAGAGTACTACTCGTTTTTAGCTCAAACACACGATTCATGTGAATATGGGTGCATTGATCTGAAACCAAATACTTTACTCTTGGGCTTCTCTGAAGCCTCTTAGGAGTCTCATGACTTCCTCAAAACTCTTGCTAAGAACAACTCATTAAAATAGAACTGACTCTACTTTTCAACCACCTCTAGTAATGATGGGTAGTCGAATGGTTCTGAGAAATTCACGAGTTAGAATAAATCTCTATGACTTAGATCTTTCGCACAATTAAGAGTATGAAAGAAGGGAAACTTTTCTTAAATGCCTAAAGTATCTCATTCATAGATGTGGGGCCCTCACAACCATAAATAAGATCCTACTGTCACGGCTTCATAGACACCCTAGGGCACATAAACATTTGCTCAGATACCAAGTTTGTCATGACCCGAGTCTACACCCTGGACGTGGCCGGCACTCGAAGACCATTGTTGGTCCCCAAGCAAACCCTCTTCCTAGCTGACTACAAGCGAAAGACTTACTTAAGCATACAAAACTTAAAAAATGAAATACCTTTATAAACTCAACTTTCAAAACTTTTAACTCAAATAAACAGCTCTAAATAATATAATATATTCAACTAGACATAAGGCAACTTTAGTCTTTAAAACATTTAATGAAATAAATGATAATACAGACTCCTCAACTATACTGACTATCTATGAAGCCTATAACTGATAAAGATGGAAGTCGGGATAAGACCCACGACCTCCTTACTAAAGTGGAAAGTAAATGAAATCCTCCAGAAATAAGGAGGCTCACCATGGCTAACTCGAACTCTAGATGTATCAACGAAGCTCATATTGATGATCCTGAATACTTGTGTTTGCATTATCAAATATGCACACTAATTGGCTCAGTATGTGGAATGTACGAGCATGTAAGAGGAATTCTAAAGTATAACATAAGTTTGATACTTGAATAAAAGATGGAACATACTTACCTCTTCTCAAACTTAAACCTCAAGGAATACTCAAGAATAAGATACTCAACTCTGAGGTTACATACTGAACCCAAAATATGATACTCGACTATGGGTACCCAACTCAATATACTTAACTTTCGATACTTAACTGAACTCATTTCGATATAAAGAAATTTAAAACAAGTGCAATATAAAGAAAAGCTCTTTAAAAACATGATGTTATCTCAAGATAATAATATCATAAAAACATATCATGCTCCCTCTCAAATTCTACTTGTGCAATGCATGAATGAAGTCTCATACCCCCATTCATACTAAGAAGACCCCCTTGAGGAACCATGTAACTAATACTGTAGGAGTTTCTCTAACCGACAACCATCACTTTAGAGCTACAGTGATGATACAATGGTCTATCGCACGCTGCCAGCGCATCTTATATCCAGCCAAAGGTACAAGACCTGAACTACCTAATGGATCCACTAGTAAACTGTGAAAAGGAATTATCTAAAAGTATGACCTTTTCTACCCATGGTGGCTAACATGATTGATGGGGGTTGTAAGTTAATTAGAACTCTCCCACATATCGGTGTTCAACACTACTCCCAAAAATATATTGTCTCTTATGTTTAAAAATATACTGATTTTGTGGTTTGAGATTAGTGATCAAAACTTAGCTTTTAAAAAGCTCTCTTGAAAATAATAAATTTCTCTTCCTTCTATTAACACTAGTCATAGGCTCTGTGGAAGTCTAGTTTTCCTTCCTTCTCAAAAGTTTGAAAATATTTTTGCATAAACTCTTAGGGACTACATAGCTCCCTTATAACTCTTGAGAAGTAAACTCAATTTGATACTCTTTGCTTACTTGAAACTTAACTCTTAGGGAATACTTAGTTCCCTTATAGCTTCTAAGAAATGAACTCAACTCTGTACTCTTCCTTGACTTGAACTTTAAGTCTTTTAAAACGAAGTGAAAACATTTGTGAAAGACTCTAGAAAACTTTATAACTTTACTTTGACTTGCTTCTTATCTTCAAGACTTGGCTCTTAGCTTCCTTGACTTTGATCTTAACTTTCCTTGAATGGAAGTATGGATTCAAGGATCATGATTCTCATGTTTATGGATGATTTCATGATTTTTAACTTGGAGAGCTCATGCGGAATTATGAGCATGAACTACTCAACTCAAGAATTACAAGGTACTTTTTAACTCAATATAGGAATAAGGAACTCAATACTCACGACTTAGAACTTGGAGATACTACTCCTCTCAATGATACTCAATTTATGAAATTCATGAGGATGTTATGCGCATGAACAACTTGACTCGAAATTCTAAGTTACTAGATGGAACTCATGTATACAACTCTTCTCATTCTCTTACTTCCTTCCTCAAATCTTAGCTCAATCTTAATAGTTGATCTCAAAAGATTCACGATTTAACTTAAAGCCTTTCTTGAACTCTACTCTTAACTCTCTCTTGAATGTGAATTATGAATTCAAGAGTTATGATTCATTATAATAAGGATCTAGGTGATATTGTAGACTCATGAATACATACTCTTCACTCTTATACTCACTTGCTTGAGTCTTGAAACAAGTTACTAGGAGTTATAGAAAACTCCTCAAAAGGTCTTTCTTAGAACGTTTGAAGGAATTCTTAAAACATAACTCTCAACGATACCTTGAATTTGAATTATGAATTCAAGGTTATTATCATGTTAGTACTGATATTAGGTGCTTAGAAGTAGCTTAGATTAGTTAGAATCGAAAAGGAGTTAAGGTGCACTTTAAACGAACTCAGATGGAGCTACCGGAGGCAAACTGGCAGACAACACAGGGGCTATGGCTGGTATGGAGACCCAACCCTTGAAGGAAATAGATGGATATGGGGCGCTCTAACAGGAGTTCCGTGCCAGGACCTAACCCAGAAAATTCTGCCGAGCACTTTTGCTCGTTTTTATCACCCTAAATCGCCTAAATTCGAACGGTTTCTTCCCCAATCACTTGAATTCGATTAATAAACTTAAATACACTCTAATCTATTGGACACAGCACTAAAATTACTCAATTTGATATCAAGAAATCATCAAAACTCCAACACAACAAGATTATGAATGAACTTCAAGAACACCTTTCAAGAACTCATCAAGAACTCTAATCTTTAAACATTAAGGATGAAAATTAGTTAAAAAAATACATGATTGGCTTGTGAGTGAACTAACCCAACACTATATAAGCTCAAATACCTCTTAGGGATTAGACCCATGGTGAAAATCCACAACTAGACTCAAGAACGTCGACGAACGCCTTCATCCTTTCATTTTTTCTCCTCTTTTCTCTTCTTGCCTCTTCTTGAACTCTCAACTAAAATCCTAAGTGTATTTTAGGATTATTAAACTGAAATTAAAAGGATTAGACCCTAAAAAATGACTAGAAACGAGTTAAATCTGGTTGGATAAGGAAAGGACTAATATGCCCCTCACTATTTTCGGCTAACTTTCATTAACTGGACAGTCAAAGTTCAAAAGGTCATATCTCACTCATCCAAACTTGAAATTTAGCAAACTCGGTGGATTTGGAAAGGTAATTCATATATCTTTACAACGGTATCTTTTAGAGCACCTAAATAATCATGTGCTAGGAGTTATGGTCATTTAAAGTTGACACATAACTCATATTTTGCTTAACTCTCAAATTTTTAGATTTTTGTTATTTCCAATTTAATTCTTTTTGAAACTCTTGGTGCTAAATCTAGAAAACTGACCTTAATACTTCAGAAATTTTAATTCCTTGGTAAAATCTTACTCACTACCATCAATGGTCCGAGTCTTAGTTCGAAAAAATTGTTGGGGTGTTACAACCCCCAAGAAGTCAAACCCACTTCTTGTTACAATATTCTCAAGACTCTGCCCCCAAGAAGTCAAATCCACTTCTTCTTACACAATCTAGGAATTATTACAACTCAATAATAAACCTAGAACAAATCAACAAAGACTAATAACCCTAGACTTTATATGATCAGACTTCAACATTCAATAGTTCCGAGTGGAACAAAACTCGTGAACCCGGTCCTTACGTTGCTGTGATGAAACTCTGTTTTTTTCTCCAATAACTACTGCTCTGAAGATGATAAATTTCATGAATATTCAATATCTATCATTCTGGATTTGTGTCACGACCTGAGTCTGCACCCTGGATGTGGCCAGCACTCGAAGATCATTGTTGGTTCCCAAACGAACTCTCATCATGATTGACTATAAGCGAAAGACTAACTTGAGCATGCAAAAGCTTAAAATTGAAATAAAATTAAATAATCTAAACTTTACGAAGCTTTTTACTCAAACGAACAACTTTGAATGAAAATAGTATATTCAACTCGCCATAAAATAGACAGCTTAAGTCTTTAAAACATTTAAATAAATAAATGAATAATATAGACTTCTCAACTATATTGACTGTCTATAAAACCTCTAACTGATGAGGATGGAAGTCGAGACAAGACCCACGACCTCCTAACTGAACTAAAAAGTAATTAAAATCCTCTTGAAGCAAGGAGGTTCACCATAGCTAACTCGAACTCTCGGATGTATCAAAGAAGCTCCTGTTGATGATATTGAATACCTGTGTCTGCATCATGAGAAGATGCAGGCCAAATGGCTTAGTATGTGGAATGTACAAGCATGTAAGGGAAAATCTAAAGTATAAAACATAAGCTTGAACTTGATAAAAAGGAAACATGCTTATCTCTTTTCAAACATACTCAACTCAAGGAATACTAAAGGATACTCAAAACTACTCAAACTTACTCAACTTAGAAGTACTCAAAGATAAGATACTCAACTCAGAGATTAGATATTCAACTCAAATATTAGATACTCAACTTCAAAGATATGATACTCGACTCAATGAAGCATAAATCAACTCAAGATACTCAACTTAATGTACTCAACTTGAAATACTTAAATCCTGATACTTAATTATACTCATTTCAATATAAAGAAGTTAAATACAAGTGTAATATAAAGAAAAAATTATTTAAAAACATGATTTCAACTCTGTGTATAATAAGGATACAACATAGCTCTAAAATGTATTTCAAAATACAATTAACTTATGTATATAAAAATGCAATAACTTCCATGGGAGTTTCTCTAACTGACAACCATCACATAAGTGTTATAGTGATGATACATCGATCTACCTCACGCTGCCAGCGCATCCCATACCCGGCCAAAGGTATAGGACCTGAACTGCCTAATGGATCACTAGTCTACTGTGAAGAGGGTTCGTCTAAAAAGTATGACCCTCTTCTTCCCATGATGGATATTGGTTTACGAGGGTTGTGAGTTTTCTGAACTCTCCCCCATATCGGAGCTTAATAATACTCCCAATAATTGGCTCTTATGTTTTTAAAACATACTGATTTTGTGTTTGAGATTAGTGCTCAAAATACTTAGCTCAAAGGTTATCTTGGTAATCTTAGCTTCCCTGATTGCTTCTTATAGAAAGCTATAGTTCTTTTCTGAAAACTTGCCCTAAGGCTCATTGGAAATTAAAGTTTCCTTACTTATTTAAATGTAAAAACATTTTTAAGTCTCTGTGGGAATACTTGGTCCTCAATATACCTTTGAAGTAAACAACTTAAACTTAACTCTTTGTTTAGCTTGAAACTTGAGTCTTAAAAACAAGATTTGAATGTTAAATAACTCTTGAAAACCTTTAAGAACTTTACCTTGACTTACTTCTTACTTTAGACTTGACTCATAACTCTCCTTGAATTGAAGTATGGATTCAAGGTTCATGATCTTATGTTCATGGATGATTTCATGATTTTCAACTTGGAGGGTTCATGTGAAATTATGAGCATAAACTACTCAACTCGAGAACTCAAAGGTACTTCTCATCTCAAAATTGTTCGACTTATGGGATTCATGCGGAATTATGGGCATGAATAATTAAACTCAACGACTTCATGGGTAACATGTAATAGTCACACGATTAGGAATGAATCTCAAAGGTGGACTAGCAACTCAACACTTAATGGCTTAGAACTTGAAGATGCCACTTCTCAAAAAGAAGCTCAACTTACGAAGTTCGTGCTTAATTACGAGCATGAAACAACTCGACTCAAAGGTATACATAACTACATGGAACTCATTTATATGAATCTTCTCATTCTCTTGCTACTTCCTCAAAACTTAGTTCAATCAATGATGGATCTCAAAGAATTCCCAATTTAACTTAAAGTCTTTCTTAAACTCTACTCTTAACTCTTTCTAGAATGTAACTTATGAATTCAAGAGTTTTGATTCATGACATGGAGGATCTCATGATGACAAGGTATATTCTTGCATAAATTCTCTTCATCCTCATACTAAGTTTCTTGAGTCTTGAAACAAGTTATAGAAGTTGTAGAGACTCTTCAAAAGGACTCGAATGGACTCTCTCAAAATGTTCGAAAGAACTCTCAAAACTTAATCTTAACTTTACCTTAAATTTGAATTATTAATTAAAGGTTATTATTCATCTTATTAATAATTTCTAAGTGTTCAGAAGTATTTTAAAGTGTTTAGAATCAAAAGCAGTGAAGATACACTTTAAATGAGCTCAAATGGGCAATCGACGGAAAAGGAGTGGGGGCAAGTGACCTTGGCGCGTTACGGGCGAGGGCGCCAGCCTCTTACATCATAGGCTGATTTTGGTCGCGCCGCAGGTGCACCGCCCTAGCCCCCTGGGCGCATCTGGGGCGCGCCGCACCAACATCTCCCTAGGCACACTTTCTGCGAATTTCGCGTCTCCTTTTCTGACCCTAAATCACTTTTAATCGATGTCTTTTCTCAAGTTTTCCTTAGATTCAATTACACAACCTAAACTAATACACTAAAAACAACACTCTAGACAATCAATATCATATCAAGAATCCATCAAAATCCTAACAAGACAAGATCAACAATGAACCTCAAGAACGTCTATCAAGAACTTAAATCCTTTGACTTTTTGAGAATGAAATTACGCTGAAAATAACATGGTTGGCGTGTGGGAGAACAAACCCAACACTATGGAAGCTTACATACCTCTTAGGAATTGAACTCATGGCGAAAATCCGCTACTAAACTCAAGAACGTCGACGAATGCCTTCATCTTTGCTCTTTTATCCTCTTTTCTCTTCTTGTCTCTTCTTGGACTCTCAACTAAAACCATAGATCATTCAAAGATATTTCCTATGGTATCTCGTAGCACACTTGAATCATCCTGTTCTAGGAGTTATGATCATTTAAAATTGAACCAAAATTCATACTTAGTTTTACTTGCAAAAATTTCAGATTTTGTTATTTTCAATTTAATTCTTTTTGGAATTCAAGGTGCTAAATCTATTGAACTTACCTTAATACTTAAGAAATTTTTAATTCCTCAGAAAAATTTACTCAGTACGAAGGATGGTTCGAGTCTTAGCTCAAATCTTTTTCAGGGTTTTCCATTTTACTGGAAAATTCTCTCGATTTGTGTTTTTGCAAAGATGACTTTTACTTCAATTTATTGAACATTTTATAGAGTTGATTTGCATTCATCAACTTCAACAAAGAAAGAAATTACAAATCATTTTCCTTCTTGAACTTTTCTATATTTACTTCTTTCCTTATTTGACTTCAATCGTTACTTGTTTATTTCTTTTCTTATTTGACTTGAATTGCTACTTCTTTATTTCTTTTCATATTTGTTTTCTTCTTTTCCTTCTTTATTTTTGCATTTTTTCTTCTTTGTCGCAATCTCTCATAATTGTACAAATTGTCTGCAGTTACAAGAACCTGGTTCACCTGATAGAGTACACATAAGACAACAAGTAGTGAACCATGTTCACTTTATCAATCATTAGAACTACTTTATATATTCTCCTACTTCCCAACATTTTGCCCCCTTTTGATGATGATAAACAATGTTTTTTCACACATCAAAACTCTTTGTCAATCATCAAAACTACAAACCATCAAGACTTTTTGTGAATCAACAAAACTACAAACTCCATGTTCTCTCATTCCTCGACAAAGATGATATAGATTGTTACAATCAAATTATTGTGATAGTACTTTGATCTTTTAATTTTTGTTTCTTCTCTATATTTCATTTATATACTTTATTGAAGAACTTAAATATATTTAAAAATTCTATTAATTATAACTTTTTATATTATTTTTTTTCTTAAAGTTATATTTTTAAAAAGTAATGGAAATTTTTTTTTCTTTTATATGAGTATAATTGTACATATATAATTTATTAGGTTAATTTATGGTTAGCTTTTGTGAATTTTTATCATGAAATCTTTTTACAACATTTGAAAACAAACATTATGTATTCGATGTTGTTGTTTATTTGCATGTTGAAGTGCATTCTAAATACAATACTACGATTAGAACCATTTTTAAAAAAGAAAATTTGATAACTTACAAAAAGAAAACAAACTTTATTCGAGCAATGAATTAAAAAAATGACAAAATGCTCAAAAGTTCCCCTAATCCATAGAAGGATTCCCAACAACACACTCATACTTTACGGGGGGAGGGGCGGTCCAATTATGCCCTTGAATTTTATAAAACTGAAGTTATTACCTCCCTAAATGCTTACTTGGCAAAATGAGTATATTTCACTCTCTTTAAGAGAGTGAGCAGCCAAAACAATATTAAAAATTTGTTTTAAATATCTCTTTTAATAAATATATTTATTTTAAATCATTTCTTGTTCTTATTTGTTTTATTTCTTCTCCATAGCAATATAAGTCAGATATCTTCATCTTTCACCATCTCTAAGCCATTGTTGTCACCACCATTTCCACTGAATGTATCATTTGATTTTAACAAAGTTTCAAACTCATGTAGAACTTTTGCAAAACCAATTAACCAAAATCAATTATAGATAAATTTACATATTCATATCACCTCAAAATACTTTAGATATGATTTGAGAAAAATAAACATGGGTTTACTTTATATTAATAATAAAATATAAATTAATATAATATATTAATTTACTTTGAATTCTTTTGGTACAAAGTGCCCATTTTCTTAGAGATAATTTTCAGTGTATACAAAAGTGCACATTTTACGGATAATCACATTGTGGCTCCAACCATTGGACAACACTATGCTTAATCTCTCCATCGAGTTCAAGGATTGTTGAAACATTCTTCCCAAATTCGTTGACGATTTTTGTTCGTATCTTCACATCATTTTGGAGGCAACACTAGAAACTGCAGAATGGGGCACCCCAATTTTCTTCTTTCTTGCCTTTTAAGAACTAGCATCTTGGGATCTGGGTTTACTTCAAATTCACCTTTTTTAAATTTGTTTTTAGGTTTTCAAAGCAATGTTCAGATATTTCGATATCATCATTTACCTATCTTCCTCAAAAACTCAGTTCATTATTCACTCATCTTATTCAAAGACCCAATTTGATGAACTTATAGTGTCCTAGTACTGTTGAAAATGATGAAAGTGTTTTGGTGATGGAAGGAATGGGTAAAAATATAAAAGAAAAGGATAAAGAAATATAAAAATGAAAAAAATAATATATTTAATGACTGTTCCACATGTCAAATGTGTGAAATTCACATACCACCATAATCTGATTATGGTTTTTTAAAGGTATAATTATTTAATTTTTAAATAGTTCAGGAGGGTGATAGAACTCCTGTAAAGTCTAAGTGTGTAGTTAGAAATCCGGGTATACATTGAGGGGAACTTTAACCATTTTCTCAAAAAAAAAAACATATCAAACTTAAGTATTCATATAATTCTTCAAAAAAAAAAAAACTAGAAAACGTTATATGCCAAACTCTCTTTTATAATACAAAGGAAAAAAAAGACAAAGATCCTATTCATTTATTTAATTTCTAAGCTATCCATTCATTTCTATCTTTAAAACACTTAAACGTCTCAAAATTTATTATTTTACTTATTCATGTTCTTTATTGTAAATTTAAATATCTAAATATTTAACTCCATGAAAAATGAAAATTTAATATCTATCCATATATTATATAAACCTAAATATTTAAAAATTTATCCTACTTATCTTTATTTTTTTATGTTGTAATTTTCTCTATATTTCTATTTATTATTATTATTATTATTAAAAAGGTTGTCAATGATTATTTCCTTAATTAATTTCTATTATTTATTGTAACAATTTAAATATCTCAAACTTTACTACTCTTCTTATTCCTGTTATTTATTGTAAATTTAAAGGTAATTATTTATCACTCAAATATTTTATTTTCTCCTTAAAGAATGACAATTTATTAATATATTATAATGAAATATCATACAAAAATAGCTTGAAAAAAATATATAAAATCACCCCTTTCACTCTCCTAATTATGAGATTTTTCTTTTTTATCTAATATTCAAAAATCTAAAAGTACTTACATATTTAGTCAATTAAAGAATAAGATAATTGTTCCCTAAATTAATTTTAAAATGGAAAGGTCTAACTCTCCAAAAAATTATATCCCAACATTCATTTATATTTATTACATTTCATGATGACCCATGATTAAAGTTGACAACATGAAAAATATTGCACCAGCCAAAGAAACAATTGTTTAATTTTCCCCCTTATTTTCTTATTTATTTTACTAATTTATAAGAATAAAAGTCACAATATTATCATTATTGACTAATTTTTCATATTATTTATTAAAAATTGAAACTCAGTCACACATTGATTCATGAAATTATTGATATTCAATTTAACTTTTTTTTATATTTTTAGAGTATTTGAATTATATAATTTATTAAGCTTCTGTACAAATTAAAATTTGTATTTGAGTTTTCTTGTGTAAATATTATTTTAAAGGTCTAATATAATTTTATTTTACGAAATATTGATTAATTAGTAAATGTTTGGATTGAATATAACTTCTATTTTCTTTCTCGAATTTAGAATTATACTTTCTATACTATTCATAAGAAAGTTCTGTGTGAATATATGAAAAAGTTAAGCTATTAATCTTATCTATTATACTAATTGATGATATGCTCGTATTTTAAAGTAATAATTGCGAAAAAGTTAAGTTAAGCAAACTGTGTCAATATCAATTACTTTCTAAATGATTCTGCAACACGTTTGAAACAAAATCAAAATATCTTCATTTTGAAATTTCATTGAACTCAACTGGCATAATGTATTATAAGTAAAAGAAATTGTACGAACTCTAAATTAAAATAGTTAAATAGATAATCAAATGTAAATAGTATTATATAGAGGAAATTATTGGTAAAATAACATAAATAATTAAAAATACCCAAAAAATGAGATGGTGACATATATAAAATTAGTGCATAAAACATATGTCTTTGTATTCTTTCAAGTGAAAATTATAATTTTTTTTCTTTTTTTGGAAACTAGTTTAATTTTATTACTTTTTTTATTTCTTTTATTATTATTTTCTGTTAGATTTGCAATTTCTTAATTTTTATAGAAATTAAATATAGAAAAATAGGATCGCGCGAAGCGCGATTAAATTAACTAGTTAAAGAATATTTTCCAAAATTCTATCCTTCAAAATTTCTTACGTTATTTATAATCCGTATCTGACTATCACCAATCAAATATATTTTTATTCTTATAACCAAATAAACCTTCCATAAAAAAGTTAAAAGAAAAATTTGAAAAGCGTTTTAAGTTTTAAGATATTTTTATTTCATTCAACCCTTACCATCTTTACTCCCTGTCCTCAAAAGGTTTGTTTTTGGAAAATATTTCAGATTTTTATTTTTATTTTATTTTTACTTTTACATCATCCCCAACAAGTTCACCCCCTCCCCTCCACCTTCGTCATTTTGAAAACACGTTATTTTTATGTCATTTGCACCCCACCACCCTACTTAAGCCATCTCCATCAATTTTTATATTTTTTAAAAAAAAGTTCTTAGAAAATGTTTCAATTTTTTTTTTAATTTTTAAGAAAATAGCATGTTTTGGAAAATATTTCAAATTTAATTAATTTTTTTGCCAACTCGCCTAGTGCCCCCCTCGCGATCCCATCAAACAATTTCAAAAAATTGTTTTTGAAATAAAACTTTCCTTGGTCAAGTTAAGGGTCGAAAGTTTGGGTTAGGTTTTGGGTCAAATCTAAGGGTCAGATTTTGAAACAGTTATTGGGATCTTGTCCTAGTTTGAATATTAGATCAATTATAGACGTTGATTTTTTGATCCGAAATAATTTTAAAAGAGTATTTTTTAGTATCAAGTCAAAAATACTCAATATTTTTGAAAAATATTTTTAAATCATCAAACAAACACGAGAAAATAAGTTAGAAATTCACTTGTTTTTTTTTAAAAAATCCTTCATACCAAAATTGAATCTATCAAAAGGTCTTAATCTATGCCACAAACTTATGTTCCAAAATCGAATATAATCCGATGCCCGAAAAGAGTCACAACATGTAATATTAACAAGAAACCCAAATTAAGGCAGCACTTTTGAGCTCAAATTTACCTCAAACAAATTCAAATCACAAACCCAAGAGGCCACACTCCCAACAATTACACGGGACTTCGAACCACTCAAATTAGAGCTCAGATAATAGATAAACCGTCATTTGAATGAGTGCCTTAAAGCTGAAATTTCTAGGTATAAATACTAAATATTGGTCACTAAAAATAAACTCTATTTGCTAAAATTCTAATATTTGGTCGTTAATAATTTGCACTAGATATCAGCACTTTATCTGGTTTGCTCCAACTCTAAATTCTTCGGCAGGGTGCTTGGTATTCAGTCAAAAACCCGTGTGTGCAAACAAAGTATTGTACCCTATTGAATTCGGGATTCCAAACTCAACAGAACCATCAAAACTTCCTTCCGAATTTGTTTCGACAAAAAGTGGGTCCCATACACTAGTATCATTTAAGATAAAAATCACAAGAAGACTCAAAATGAGACCAAAAGCCTAGGGAACCGCACGAAAAGGTTGTTCTAGATCAAACTTGACAATCCAAAACTACTCGTGCTGACAAAATTCTAAATGTTGACGAAAGTCAACCTTTGACTTAAAATTCAAAGTTAAAATGCCTAAGGACACAAACTCATACCAGAAGTCTTGGACCCTAACCAACCATGTCCTAGACAAACATGACCCTTTATGGAGCTGATGAAACCGTCATAATTGCATTCATAGGTCATCTTCCTAAAATTTTGACTGAAATCGGCCATTCAAGTTTCAACGGCTCTAAAATATGAGAACTTACACAAATCCAAACAAATGACTTGATGACTGAAATCAACCGTTCAAGTTTCAAAGGCTCTAAAATATGAAAACTTACACAAAATTCAAACGAATGACCCACGACCAATCTATCAGTCTCAGCAAGTCGTAAATGACTTGTGATCACTCCAGAAAATCTCTAAACGATGAAAAGATTGGAAAACAAAGAAAATGATCCGGATGGTTATTACAATTACAGAGTTCAAATGAGCATTTTTCCCCTTAATTTTTTATGTCTAGCTAAAAATTGTTCAACAAGCATAACCGCAATTACAACCGCAACAATTCTTTGGATCATATATTGATTTTTTCCCCGAATATTATTAAATAAAAAAATGACCTACCTGATTACTAAATTATTGTTGTGTTTTTTAAAATTATTGTGTTATGTAGTGTTTTGTTATCTTGTATTTAAATTATTATGTTATGTATTGTACTTTAAATTAAAATTTTCATCATATCGTTTAAATTATGTGCTTTCTTCATAGTGAAAATTGATAGCCATATCAAATTATATTACTTAAAGTGCAAAAATTAAAAAATATATATTATTAATTCGGAAAAAAAGTATCAATTAAATAATATATTTTTAAAATGTCATATTACATGTAATATTAATATTAGAAATTTAATCAATAGTCTTATATAACAAATAATATGTTAATTACACAATAAAATCATAATAATATAATATTTAAAAAGTGAAATACATTGTATGAATAGTTCTCCAAATTTGGAAAAATTACGATTCAATACTTTATGATTGGAGCGTAGAAAGTGAATCAGAGAGTGATTGGAGAAAACACTCTCTAAATATCGAGAGTATAGAGTAAAATAGAGAGGGGTTTGAGAACTATTATTCATGTTCTCTATAGTATTTTTAATAATTTAAATATTGTCTATATTGTATAACCAATATTTATATTTAATATATTTTAAATTATATATACTCAGTAATTCATTCTTTAGTACTCGTAATAATTTTTCAATACAATATTTTTATATATTATCTTTAAGTTTACATTAATTTATAATTTTTATTAAGAGGTTCTTTAGAAAAATATTTAAGATATAAGCTAGTTTTATTATAATTTATATTTGTATTAAAATGATAACCATCACAAAATGAAAAGTCCACTGCTAAATGAGTGATTAAATTAAAAATATCTAAAAATATATTATTGATCAGTTCGCTACTTATATCATGAGTTAATAATTTTTTTAATTTAATTTAATTTGAATAATTATGATTCAAATTTTTATTAAGTGTAAATAAATATAGTCTAACTTAACCTAAATACATCCCTAAACTTGTTACCATGGATGAAATATACTCTTGAAAGCAAAACTAACAATTACGCCAAATTCAAAAGATATTTTCATTACTTATTTCTATTTTTTCTAATATATTTTACCAAATAACTCTAACGATTTTAAAAATGCGTTTATCGTGAAATCTTGACCTATATACATACGACTTTATTGGAATGATTTTGGACGGAAAAAACCTACCCGCACCAGGTGTATACATCAAATTAATGTAATTTCTATTATTATGTAATTTAACAAAGTAAAA
>NC_028643.1:21732624-21752269 GCF_001406875.1 Solanum pennellii
TATTATTATTCTTGTTATTATCATTATTATTGTTATTATTATTATTATTATTATTTTTATTATATTATTATTATTATTATTATTATTATTATATCATATAGTACTTCAAATTGATCTTAATAAAGTCTTAACATGATAATATCACTATTCATAATGTAGTTCCGACAAGGCCATATTCACTACAATTCATAAAGTAATGCCAACGAGGCCACATCATCTCAAGTATAACACATAGCACCGCCACCATAAGTAGACCATACCAATCATAACATAATTCAAGACCTAAATTATATAAAATAAAGAGAATTAGGGCAGTGTACCACCAATCCATTCTCACCACTTCAGTCCATAGCTAAATCAACCAATACAATACCAAAAAGGCCCTTGCCCATGGCCGTGATCATCAATTCAGTACAAAAATCATAATACCCAATGAATTGAAATAAATTCAATATATATTTATCAATCTAAGACAGTCTATACATCAATCCACTACAATTCTTACATAATTTCATAGCCCAAGGAAAACTACACTAGAATTCATAAGCATCGAGACATGATCACTTAACCCATAAAATAGTCAAAACTAGGACTGCATGGTTTCAATGGGTTCATAGAGTTTATAGGTTAAAATTGTCAAATTAACATCTATTCAATCATATACAATGATTCAAAACGTTTTATGGAAGAACCCATGTCTAGATCATAAAATTAGAGAAATCACGTTTTTGATCATCTTTGAAAAATCATTGGAATTGACTCCTTGAAGAAAGAGACTTCATGAATGAATAACCATACCTTAATTATGATGAAAAAACCACAAAATTGATGGATAAAACTTGAGAAATTCTATCTTCTTCCTTGGAGCTTCAAAGCTTCAACAATGGAGTTTTGGAGAGAGTGAATGGAGCTGTTTTGTTTTGAGATGAGGGTTTTGGCTTTGATTGGTGAGTTTAAGGGTTTAAATAGGTCCTATAACCGTCCATAATTCTCCCCTAAATTACCCAAAATACCCCTACACTTATTGGACAATTAACTAACTCAAATTTGACTTACAAATGATGCAATGAAATCTGGGACTTTACTGCGCGTCGCGGAGGCACTTCCAAATCTTATTTTTCAAAAATTCTTGGACATAATGGTCCATGCCAGCCCTGCATCGCAGGGAAATATTTTGCCTAATTTCATGACGTGCAGCCACTTCCCAAAATAGGCTGGCGCTGCAACTTGGCAGTCCAAGTTTGGTTCCTCCTTCGGGACCCTTTTGATGGTCCCTGGGGCATAGTTCTCGGAAGTTTCAACCGTTTGTATATCAGGGTACGTGTAGGAACTCTCGGTACTGAATTTCACCTTCAAACAATCCCCCAAAACATAACTACAGAACACTATGACACACTAGTTCAACTTCGACTAATTTCAAACGTCTTGGACGTTCTTGGACGTTTGACCTTCAAACACTCTCAAACTTTATATACTGCCTAAGAACACCATTATTAACCATTTTATGACTTTAAAAACATCATCACAAAATTTTTAGTCTCTAGTTCAACCTAGCTCATTTTTAGGGTGTAACAGTCGTTGGAAACTTAGCCATTTAGGCAAAGGGGTCATTTTTTCAAGTCTCTGACCAAAATGACGGATGTGCAGCAGGAAGGGACACTGGTCGTCGAGTGACCTATGGCCCGTAGGTCGGAGTCTCGTAGGTCAGTTCACTATTTTTCTACCATGTTTTAAGTTAACTCATTTAATTAATTAGGTGGTTAGTCAATTAATTAGGGGTTAAGGGAGGTCTAATTATGTTAGTTAATGACTTATATAAAGCCCCAAACCTAATTAAACTAGCCCAACTCTCATAATTCCCAAAACGCAATTGCTAGTCCTTCTCTCTACATTCTGTCTCCCAAAGAAACTCCATAGAAGACTAAGTAAAGGAGGGTTCCAGGGTAGCAAGAAGATGTTATGATCGGCAAGTACACCCTAGGATTAAGGTGCATTCTTGAGTCGTCACACGGCGTTGTCGACCTCTGGGAGGTCTAACACAAGCCCTTCTACATCTTTCATTGCATAATCGTAAGCGGAAATTTAAAACTTTTCATAGCACATTATCTGCTAGACATTACTTCATATATATACATAAACCTCATAATATATAGTAAGAATCTAAGTCTCTTGCCATCTTAAGACACAATTCAATAGAATAGAATAGGGACACGACCCTTAACAATATAAAATTTAAGTCTAAGCTATTACATCTACTTAAAGAATATATTGACATAAGCAAACCTTGAATTATAAGGGCTCCTTTACTTGTACTTGGGAGATCTATCCAAGATCTTCACTTAGGAGACATCCTCTAGCCATCAACACCTACACTTTGTGTAAAAATATGAAGAAGAATGGTATTAGTACAAGAATGCACTAAGTATGACAACCCTGCAAAAACATGCATTTAAAGAGGACATTTCATTTGAAATCATGCAACATGTCTTTTTAGAGAACTTCATGAACATAGGCATAGATAAGCTCAATACAGTTCACATACATCATATAGACATGGATACTACTCATAATAGAACATAGAGCCATTTATCGTACTTTGAGGCATATTCAACACGTACAATACATTACCTCTCTTTTGTCTTAATTCTTTCCTTAAGTAACCCTCAAGTGTACTTAGTACTATGTATCACATTGAAGTCACCTAAGATAGTCTATCATAGATGCAATTCATAAACGCAACCACATATGTACACAAGTTATCAGCACATCATAAGACATAAACTTCACATAAGGACCATCACCTAAGACAATTCCTAAGTCACAGTAGTGNTTGGGAGATCTATCCAAGATCTTCACTTAGGAGACATCCTCTAGCCATCAACACCTACACTTTGTGTAAAAATATGAAGAAGAATGGTATTAGTACAAGAATGCACTAAGTATGACAACCCTGCAAAAACATGCATTTAAAGAGGACATTTCATTTGAAATCATGCAACATGTCTTTTTAGAGAACTTCATGAACATAGGCATAGATAAGCTCAATACAGTTCACATACATCATATAGACATGGATACTACTCATAATAGAACATAGAGCCATTTATCGTACTTTGAGGCATATTCAACACGTACAATACATTACCTCTCTTTTGTCTTAATTCTTTCCTTAAGTAACCCTCAAGTGTACTTAGTACTATGTATCACATTGAAGTCACCTAAGATAGTCTATCATAGATGCAATTCATAAACGCAACCACATATGTACACAAGTTATCAGCACATCATAAGACATAAACTTCACATAAGGACCATCACCTAAGACAATTCCTAAGTCACAGTAGTGCAATATGTAGGTAGCATCCCATAATACTACTTCAATCAAGTGTACCTAAGAAGTCACCCTAGACTAGGCATACCATACTTGCAAGTCATAACACTTTCATTTATCACTATACATATGGCATATACTTCATAACATCATATAAGGATCCTTTCCTTTACTACAACCTTAGTCATGACTCATTTAGTTTATACCATAAGTAAACCACTGTCATAGCCCTTTCACAAACTTATCTGTGCAATGTACGCATGGAGTCCCATACCCCCACATATACTATGTAAACTCATTTAGAAGCCATAAGTATTAACTCACGTACATACACATAATTCATGTCTTGACATAGCAAAGTCACTTAACATGCATTCATACAATTCATACATACATAACATAAGTCTTACTTTCATACATGTACTGATCTTACCCTTTCTTGAAGTTCACTTGTGCAATGCATGGGTAGGGTCCATAGTCCTACCTATACTAACTAACCTCCTCAAGGAGTTGTGACTAGAGTCCATAATCTTATCTTAGTTCATTTATTACTTTGCGAGATTTAGCCATAACCGACATAGACCATGTGAGCTACATAAAATCCAGTGTTCTACTCCCACACCTAAAAGAGAGGTTTAACACTTGCCTAAGGTGTAACCAATCATACATAGCTATATAAGTGGTATCCACAAGCTATAACCTACGGGTACACTTAGTTATGGAACATGGAAATTGCTTTTGGAAACCTTGACTTGCTAACGTGGAGGTTTCCATCTCATGAGACAACATCTATGTTGGGAACCCGGACTGGCTAAACGTGAAGGTTCTCTTGTGGGGAGCCGGACGTACTAACGTGAAGCCCCCACTCTCATTTTTCATGTGCACTCGGTGCTAGACTCTAACTCTTTTTTTATTATATTTAAGCCTTTAATGCATTATTTCATAACGAAGGCTTTAGGAGCTTTCTCCTTCATACAACATATAGCTCAAAGGATCCTAAGATGAGAATATCCTCTCATCATAGACCCTACTTCACGTGAGAACGTCCTTTCACATAACCATACAATCATACATTATGTGTGCGTGCATACAATGTGAGATCTACCTTCACATAACACCTCAAAACACACATGTTCCTAACTTCATTAATCATATACTTATATGCATAATATATGTAATGATGTATAGGAGTACTATTCTTTCCTTAGTCATTATGAATCTATCCTATTCATAGTCTTGCATGAAGTGTGTGTACATTGGTCAACATGATCAGATAATGACTATAACATTGAGGAAGCCACCCTCTAAAGATCACAACACATGTACAACCTTTCCTCAAGTCTCAAGTCATACACGCATAGAGAATATTTGACACTATAGACTAAACACAGTCACATTACATCATAGGAGGCAAGTACATATTCAACAATAAAATAGAAGACTCCTAGACTACTTCGACGACACATTCATATATGATTATATAGGTAAGGGTCATGCTACAAGGATATTCTTCATCACTAGCAATATATACCACGTAATCCTAACATAATCATCACATATATACAGATAACATCATCCCTACACCTAGCTATACAACTAGTGTGGAAGTCTATACAAATAACTTTATATAACATGAATTGAAACATGATATTAGAATCAAGACAAAATCCTTCAACTTCATAAACATGGAATAATCGTATAAATTAATCTTGCATATAATGACTTAAAGGACATGATCATAACACATAAACATGTACAAGAATATAAATACAACCACCATAAGTGGACAATACCAATCAACACAATCCAATATACATTCTAAGCTAATTAAAAGAAATAGGTCAACTTACCAAATCTCAAAGCTAATGATCATCTTGATCAATTACCAACAATTCATAATCAACTGGTATAGATAAGACTAGGATTAATCAATATACTACAATCTAATAATAATTAAATCACAATCTAGTTAAGATCACAAGACCCATAACATAACATAATTTGAGAGGGTAAGGAGATCATGGGTTCTTCATAAAATTGGATATAAATTCATCATAAAATCATTAGCTAAACATATATTCATCATTAGAATGTTTTTGAAATCAATTTGAGAATGAACCCGCGACTAGATTGAAAGATAGGATTTTTGACTTAGAAACATGTTTAGAAAAAAGCTTTGAAAGGACTCCATAGATGAATGGTTATCTAGGGATGAAGGGTTACCATACTTTCTACATTAGAAAGCCCATGAAAATCTGAGAAGAAATCTCCAAGGATCCACCTCCATAGATTGTTCTTGAGCTTGGTCTTCAATGGAGGTTTTGGGATTTTTTGAAGAGAAGAGAGTTTTGGGGTTTTTGATTTCTTAACGGGTGTTGGGGTTTTGGCTTGGGAAAAGGGTTAAAAAGGTCCTAAAAAAAGTTTATAGCCGTCTCCCTAAGTTACCAAAACGCTCCCATACTTATTGGGACTTTTAGACATGTCAAAATTGACTTTAAAACGACGCAACTGAATCTGGGAAGTGGATGTGTGTCGCGGGGGCACCTCTGATTTTGCCCCAAATAATTTTTGAGGCAGTAAGCTACGTGTTGGGTGAGCCTAGCACATGAAGAGTCAGTGCCAGGCGCGCGATGCGAGGCTGGCTCCCAATCTTGCTGTTGCACGCTGCCTTGGGTAGCCTCCTTGTCCAACATTTGGGTCTTCCTTGGGGGCCCCTTAGGGTGGTCCCCAGGGAGTCATACCTTGACGTTTTGACCCTTAACATGTCTACTAAGATACTAGAGTCAACTCCATTGTTTTTGGACTTCAAACAACACAAAAAAAATAGGCAAACATACAAGGACACACTAGCACATCTAAAGATCAACTTTTGAACGTTTTGGACGTTTGAACTCCAAACCTCTTCAAATCAATTATACAAGCTGTAAAACATTTTATTGACATGTTATTAACCTTTTCAAGCACATGTGAGGATCTATATATCTTAGTAAATTTTGAGGGTGTAACAATACTCCCCCACTTGGAACAACATTCGTCCTCAAATTACACTTGAAACAATTTAAAAACTTTCAAGGACTTCAATGACTTTCATAGCAGCTCACAACACTTCAACATGTTATCACATAATAGTCAATGCACAAAACTTAAAAGGAACACCAACTTCATACTAACATGCATTCAAAGCAACATAATCAAACATGGATTACCTCTATAATCCTTTCCATGCATACATACTTCTTCATATTCATTTCCATTTGGAGGAACTACCTTCTCCAACTTTAGGAATGTTCATTATTACATTAGAAGGTTTAACATCCTATGGATTTCGATTTGCACACTTAGGCATAATCCACACTTCCGCTCATGAGGAAATTGAACAATTCATTTAGTTGCACTATAATCATGAATAATGTATATCAACTACAATCTTATGGCTTAGACCTAATATAATTAAGGTCATACATAAAATTTACCATGTTTAACTTTTTTGCTCAAGGAGGAACTACCTTCTCTTAGTCACAACATACCCACATGGCATCATAAAGTTCATATAAAAGAAATGCATAGAGGTTAATTCATACTAAGGATGATTTCTTAACTCCAAACCACATTATGCTTATACTTCCTTCCTTATGAAATCAACATGGTCGGTCACACCAAGCACATCACAACATTAGGAAGTAAATTTACAGCTTTCTATTCTTAGCACTTGATTAGCTTTTATAAACATGCATCATTTAGGGAAATTTATCACAATTTATAGGCACACCAAAAGACATAGGCTAGACAAACCATCACTCCTCAAGTGTGAGCCTGTAATAACACTCATGGACTAGTTTTTGGACGTCATGGACGTTCCTTGACGTTTTGATTCCTAAACTTCCTAAATGACTTATACACACTATTTTGGACCTTAAAACAGTGTCTAAACCTTTTGACACCTATGTTAGACTCTAGAACGTGTCTTAGACTTTTGGAGTGTGACATTATCCCCCCCTTAGGAACATTCATCCCCGAATGGCACTAAGATTCTTTAAAAGGAAGAATAGACTCGAGACTAGAAACCTAACAAACAACAATACATTATAACAAGAGTTACAACATTAATCATGTTATTTTTACACATAGCAAATAAAAACTTCAATTACCACACATAAGACTCAGAATCACATTATGAGGAATTTCCTTCTCACAACAACATGAGCTCAACATACCATATATGAGTCAGTTATGCCAAAACTCAACTTACCAACATGTCAATATCATTTCATAAAGACTCACTATATCAACATGCACAACATAACTGAAAAACAAGAAGAATTGCAAATTTTCAAGTCTATAGATACAACTTAACTATAAGTCACTATAACATGATCATTTTTACAGAACTTCACCAAATATCAAAGCAACTTAAAATTTAGTCATTTTTTCATTATTAGTAAGATCGACTAACCTTCAATAGGAAAAATATGAGGATAACGGGACTTCATGTCGGCCTCAGCCTCCCATGTTGCTCCCTTAACTAGGTGGTTTCTCCATAACACTTTTACGGAGGCCACCTTTTTGTTCCTCAACCTCTTCACTTGACGATCAAGGATTTCAACCGAAACCTTTTCATAAGAGAGGTTCTCTTGTACACCAATACCCTCAATAAAGTAGACTCGGGATCACCGATACACTTTTTAAGCATAGAAGTATGGAAAATTGGACGAAATGAAGCCAATTCACTAGGCGACCTCAACTCATAGGCCACCTTACCTATTTTTTGAAAGATGTCATAGGGACCCACATAACGAGGACTCAACTTACCTTTATTTTCAAATATCACCACTCCTTTCATAGGCGAATTTTTTAGATACACTTCATAACCTTCTTCAAACTCTAATTCCCTTCTCCTTTGGTCGACAAAAGACTTTTATCGGCTATAGGGTGTTTTCAAGCGATTCCTTATAATATGAACCTTCTCCAAAGTCTTATAAATCAAAATAGGGCCCCGAAAGTGAATACTTTCCCACTTCAAACCATCCAATTGGAGATCTACCATACAAGGATTCATAAGGAGCCATCGATATAAATGAATGGTAACTATTGTTGTAAGCAAACTACACCAAAGGCAAGTGCTTATCCCAACATCCCTTGAAATTAATTATACAAGCTCTAATCATATCCTCAAGGGTTTGAATATTACACTCCACTTGACCATCTGTTTGAGGATGAAAAGCGGTGCTTAACTTCACCTTGGTACCCAACCCTTTTTGGAATGACCTCCAAAATCTAGATGTGACTTGTGCACCCCTTTCCGATATGATGGATAATGGAATACCATGGCAACACACAATCTCATTTATGAAGATCTTTGCATAATCCTCCATCGAATAGGTACACTTGATGTTAATAAAATGAGAAGATTTTATCAACCTATCCATAACCACCCATATGGAAGCTTATTGCTTTTGTGTCCGAGGAAATCCTACCACAAAATCCATATTGATGTCTTCCCACTTCCAAGTAGGAACTTAAATTTCTTGAAGTAAACCACCCGGCTTTTGGTGTTTGACTTTCACTTTTTGGTAATTTGGACACTTTGCAACAAATTCCGCTATGTCCTTCTTCAAGACTTCCCACCAAAACACTTACATAAGGTCGTGGTACATCTTTTTCGAACCCGGATGAATGGAGTAACTGGACCCATGAGCTTCCTCAAGAATTCGGTTCCTCAAACCATCTACATTGGGAACATACAGCCTTCATTGATAATTCATTTAATTAATTAAGGGGTTTAGTTGTTAGTTAGGGAGTAAGGGTAGACTAATTAACTAATTTAACTCCCATATAAAGGCCGCAACCCCAATTAATCTAACACAACTCACAAAAAGAAACTCTCTGCCTTCTCGCTTCTTTCTCTCTCTACTTGAAATCACAATTGAATACAAGCAAGGAAAGGGGTTTGAAGGCTGTAAAGGGACGAATTCACAATAAAATATTCATAAAACATTAAGGTATGGGATCTAATTCACCTTTGAGACTTCTTTCCTCAAAGGGATCCTTCAAAGTATTTCAAAAATTGGGTTTTCGAGTGGGTTTCATTCAATTACGAATTTGATATTATGAACTGAGTTGTTTATGGTTTATTTAGTATATAATGGATGAATTAATATGTATTTTAACTTGGTTATGATCAGTTGTGATGGTTTTGTTCAAATTGAAGAGTATGTTTCCAAATCCTTAACCCTAGGTTTGATCTTGATGTAAAATAGATTGAGAATGATTCAATTGACTTGATTATTGGTTAATTCACTATTTAATGATGTTTCTATGTTAATCATGAACAAATTAAGGTAAATTTTGATATTATATATTAGTTCTTGAGAAGTGATCTAGGTTATGAGAATTGACCTAAGTATTCTTGTCTTAAATTTTGAGTTGGTATTGAATTATGGTGTAGTGATCCTTCTAACAGTATAATCATGTTGGTTACTGAATTATGTTGATGTGATCGGGTTGAGTTATAGTTTGATGGTAAGACCCTTATAATTAACTATGATAGAATCTTGGTAAGTATTGTAATCCCTATTTCTTACTATAACTTGTGGTTAATTGTGATTAAGTGATGATTATTGTGTTTCAGAATGCCTTATTTAGGATTCATAGGGTGGTATGATGTTGAATTGAAATGTCTTGATTATGGTTGTGAGGTTTTTAAGATATAAAAGCTATAAGGGTGGTGATGTATACCAATGTGCCTTATTATGAAATGATATGTAATGTGTTAACCTCACCTATATTAATTGTGATGAAAGGACTTATACTCATACAATTATTATTGAGTTATTGATGATGATGATTATACAAGGGGTAGAACCTATGACCTAAACTAAGCTATGATTGATAATTAAAGGCTTAAAGACATTTCAAAAAGGGACTCTAGCTTAGCACCGAGTGAACTAGATTGAAGAGTGTCCCTTCACACATAAGGAAGATAGGAGCACTAAATTACTCTTGAGATTGAAAACTATAATGCATGGTGCATAGAGAGGGTCCCAACTATATCCCCTAGTTCTTGAACTATGTTTCCCCCATAGGAATACTAGCTAGTGGATCCACGTAGTTGCGATGTTTTATGTTTCGGTACTACCTTGGCATGTAGTCCACCTTCATTCGGTGTAGGATTTCATGACACTGGATTCTACACTAGCTCATGTGGTCTATGTCAGTTAGGACATGATGTTCACAAAAGGTAAAATGAATTAAAGGATTGAACTCTAACTAGGATAACCTAAGTGGTGTAGCTTAGTCTAGGTAGGGGTATGAGACTCTACCAAAGCATTGCGCTAGTTAGCCTGAGGGGAGTCTTAGGAGGATGCTCGTATATATGTTTGTGCTATGATGATATATCATATGTACATGATGAACTTTCACATTGTTGATACTATATGTTGATTAATTCACTTATGAGTATGTGTTGGGTTATATTGTTGAAATGGGATGAATTGTATATCTAAATGTTATACTATGTGTAGTTGAACATTTGTTATGGTTTCTTGTATAGGATATATGATTGAGTAAGGTTATGGGGCTTTGCTTGGTGATTGCACTTGTTGACTTGATAAGGATTGATGAGTAGTTGTCTTGCTTATTATGATATGATTAACTCTTAGTCATGCTTATCATATTATTTCTTGATGATAGGGTTGTAGTAAGTCATGGGTTCAAGTATGTTGGGATACATATTACTTGTTTGAGTTAGTAAGTATGTTTGGTTGATTGATATGACTTGCTTGGTTATGCATGAGACTTTTAAAAAGGTAAAATGGCATGTTTTGACTAAATTTACCTTTTTAGCATGTTTTTCTTTTATGTGTGCATATGGTCTCATACTTAGTACATGTGAAGTACTAACCTCATTTTCTTCCCTTTTCCCCAATATTTTAAGCTTCCGGTCGTTGAAGTGTTTTGGAAGGCGACTTGAAATAAAACTTGGATCCTTATTCATCCAAGTAGGGTAGTTCCTCAACTTCCGAGGGCAATGCCACTATCTAGCTTACGGATTTGTTATGAGTTTAAGACTCTTTAATTTTTTTCCTTTTCAATTGAGTACTATACATTTGTATGACCTATATGTGGTCTTGTTTTATTGATGTAAGGGCTAGGCCCAAATTTGATATACTCCAAATAGATGGTTATGAGATGAGACAACTATTAGTAGAAGGCTATGTAAGCTTCCTATACAAAGGGTCTATGTATACATGATATATATAATGTGTATGTAGAGTCTATGTTAACCTCCAATGTAAAAGTAATAAAAGTTTTAAATTTTCCGGTAAATTTGACTTGTGAATGTGATGATGTAAACTAAAAATCTAGTCTTAGTCCTCAAAGAGGACAAAGACGTTGGTTACGTCTAGGGGGTAAACCCGAATGTGAAAAACTTGGTATCAGGCGTGAGGTTGAATTTACTTAGAGTCAATGTCTCTCTCAACCACATCTATGTAGGTTTGTGTTGATAATTGTGAAGCGAGCCACACCTATGGATAAGAGCCTATATGATGCCTAGGAAATTCATATTTTCTTAGATATCTTGTATCGTGCCATTTGAGTATACTTATGGTGTACTTTTGCATCTAATCCAATTGTTGTACTTATAGGAAGAACGAACACAAGAAGGAACGCGGAACGAAGGCTTGAAGATAAAATTGCCCATGAGGGAGCTCCTTCCCATGGTGATCAAGTCCCTCCACTTGAAAAAGATGCTAACATGGAGTATGCACCAGCCAATCCTCCTCCTTTTACGGATGAGAATATAAGAACCGCTCTTCTCCAAATGGCCCAAGCTATCACTACTCAAGCACAAGCGGCCATGGCTCAAGCCCAAGGTATGACAGCCAAGCAAACCGGGAGGTTGGCCCCGTCCTTATTAACAAGTCACTACTATGGCTTCCCGTTTAAGGGACTTCACTCGAATGAACCCTCCTACCTTCTACGGGTCTAAGATTGAGGAAGACCCCCAAGAATTCATCAATGAAGTCTATAAGATACTTTTAGATATGGGCTTGTCCACGAGTGAGAAGGCCGAGTTGGCCACTTATCAACTCAAGGATGTGGATCAAGCATGGTTTGTGCAATGGAGGGATAATAGGCCCTTGAGAGGTGGTCCTTTGACTTGGGAGATCTTCAAGAAGGCTTTTCTTGATTGGTTCTTTCCTAGGGAGATGAGCGAGGCAAAAGTGGTGGAGTTCATCAACCTTCGCCAATGAGGTATGAGTGTTCATGAGTACTCTTTGAAATTCACGAAATTGTCGAAATATGCTCCTTCTTTGGTTTCTGATCTTAGAGATGAGATGAGCCACTTTCTGACGGGGGTGTCAGATAATTTGCAAGAGGAGTGTCATTCAGCTATGTTGCATGACAATATAAATATTTCTTGTCTTATGGTGCAGTCCAAACATGTGGAAGAGGCAAGGGATAGGAGGAAGAGTAGAGATGCTAAGAGGGAATATCTTTTGATGGAAGTTCTTCAAAGAATAGGCATGATATACAAGACAAGCCTAGGCTTAAGAAGCGGGTCTCAAGACAAGTTCCTTCCAAGTTCCCAGAGTCAAGTGGTGATAGGGTGTCTAACCCTAAGTTCAAGAATGGAAAAGGTACTAATTCACCAACGGAGAAGCCAACTTGTTGAAAGTGTGGAAAGAAGCACTATGGTGATTGCCTTAAGGGGACATACAATTGTTTTGGTTGTGGAAAAAGTGGGCACAAGGTTAGGGATTTCCCAAATGTGAGGGGTCAAGACAAGGGTAGTGTTCAAGCTCATGCAAGTGGTTCTAGTGATGCTCCAAAGAAGAACCGCTTCTATTCTCTCCACTCCCGGGGTGAGAAAGAGACTTCTCTCAACGTGGTTGCTGATATGTTGAAAGTTTTCTCTATTGATGCATATGCCTTACTTGATCCCGGTGCTACCTTATAATTTGTTACCCCTCTTGTAGCTAAAAATTTTGAAATTTCGCCCGACATTTTGCATGAATCTTTTATAGTGTCTACTCTGGTGGGTGAGTTGGTTGTAGCCAAAAGAGTGTATAAAAATTGTCCTATAATGTTGCCCAATAGTGTTTCTTATGTTGACCTAGTAGAACTTGACATGCTTGACTCTGATATTATATTGGGTATGGATTGGTTGCATGCATGTTTTACTTCCATTGATTGTAGGACAAGAGTTGTGAGGTTTAACTTTCCAATTGAACCCGTTGTTGAGTGGAAAGGGGGAAACTCTATTCCTAGGTGTCGTATTATGTCTTGTCAAAAAGCATGCAAAATGATCTCAAAGGGTTATCTATATCACATAGTAAGAGTCCAAGAATTAGACTCTGAAATTCCTCCCAATGAGTCGATACCCGTAGTAAGTTAGTTTCTAGAGGTCTTTCCTAATGGCCTTCCCGATATTTCTCCTGAATGGGAAATTGATTTCGGCATTGATTTGCTACCGGATACAAATCCCATTTCCATTCATCCTTATCGGATGGATCCGACCGAATTGAAGGAGTTGAAGGCTCAACTTAAGGATTTACTAGATAAAAGTTTTATAAGGCCTAGTATTTCTCCTTGGGGTGCTCCATTTTTGTTTGTAAAGAAAAAAGATGGGTCCTTGAGGATGTGTATTGATTACCGCCAACTCTGCAAGGTCATCATTAAGAATAAGTACCCTCTCCCTTGGATTGACGACTTGTTTGATCAACTCCAAGGGGCGAGCTACTTTTCAAAAATTGACTTGAGATTGGGGTATCACAACTCACAAAAAGAAACTCTCTTCCTTCTCTCTTCTTTCTCTCTCTACTTGAAATAACCATTGAAGACTAGCAAGGAAAGGATTTTGGGGGCTGGAAAGGGACGAATTAACCATAAAATCTTCATCAAACTTTAAGGTATGAGATCTAATTCACCTTTGAGACTTCTTTCCTCAAAGGGTTCCTTCAAAGTATTTCAAAAATTGGGTTTTCAAGTGGGTTTCATTCAATTACGAATTTGATGTTATGAACTGAGTTGTTTATGGTTTCTTTAGTATATAATGGATTAATTAATATGTCTTATAACTTGTTTATGATTAATTGTGATTTTTTGGTTCAAACTGAAGAGTATGGTTCCAAATCCTTAACCCTAGGTTTGATCTTGATGTAAATTAGATTGAGAATGATTCAATTGACTTGATTATTGTTTAATTAACTATTAAATGATGTTGTTATGTTAATCATGAACAAATTAAGGTAAATTGTAATCTTATATATGAGTTCTTCAGAAGTGATCTAGGTTATGAGAATTGACCTAAGTATTCTTGTCTTAAATTTTGAGTTAGTATTGAATTATGGTGTAGTGATCCTTCTAACAGTATTATCATGTTGGTTATTGAATTATGTTGATGTGATGACCTATTTAGGGTTGAGTTATAGTTTGATGGTAAGACCCTTATAATTAACTATGATGGAAACTTGGTAAGTATTGTAATCCCTATTTCTTACTTCAACTTGTGGTTAATTGTGATTAAGTGAAGATGATTGTGTTTCAGAATGCATTATTTAGGATTCATAGGGTGGTATGATGTTGAATTGAAATGTCTTGATTATGGTTGTGAGGTTTTTAAGATATAAAAGCTATAAGGGTGGTGATGTATACCAATGTGCCTTATTGTGAAATGATATGTAATGTGTTAAGCTCACCTATATTAATTGTGATGAAAGGACTTATACTCATACAATTATTATTAGGCTATTGATGATGATGATTATACAAGGGGTAGAACCTATGACCTAAACTAAGCTATGATTGATAATTAAAGGTTTAAAGACATTACAAAAAAATACTATAGCTTAGCACCGAGTGAACTAGAAGTGAGGAGTATCCTTTCCCGATTGGGAAGGTAGGAGCACTAAATTACTCTTGAGATTGGAGACTATAATGCATGTAGCATAAAGAGGGTCCCAACTACATCTCCTATTTAATGAACTATGTTAGCCCCATAGGAATACTACCTAGTGGATCCACATAGATGCTATGTTCATGTTTTAGTACTACATTGGCAAGTAGTCCACCCCCCTTTAGTGTAGTGTTCCATGAAACCGGTTTCCACATTACCTCATGTGGGTTATGTCGGTTATGACAATATATTCACAAAGGTAAAATGAAGTAATAAAGTGAATTCTAACTAGGGTAACCTAAGGGGTTTGTCTTAGTCTAGGTAGGGGTATGAGACTCTACCTATAAATTACACTAGTTAGCCTTGAGGGAAGTCTTAAAAGGATGTTCTTATGTGCTTATATGCTTATAAATGTAAATAATATGTATATGTTTATCTTACATGTTAATGATACAATGTAATATTGATTTCACTTATGAATATGTGGTTGGTTACATTTGCTAAAGTATGATGATGTTTACTCTTAATAATATAGTATGTGAAGTGGGCATTGCTTATATTTTTTTGTTGGGTTTACTTGGTTGAGTGAGGTTATGGGGCCTTACTTAGTCATTGCACTAGTGGACTTAATGAGGGTGTACGAACGATGGTCTTGCTTTGGTTATGATGTTATGATCTCTTATGCATACTTGTTGATATTATAACTTGATGATAGAGTTGTCTTGATTATGTACTCATTTATGTTGATGTGCATGTTGACTTAACTATACTCGATATTGTTGGTCTTGTGATGTACATGGTCTTAACTTAAGGAATATATGCTTATTGATTGGTATTGGTTCTTGAATGTGCATAAGGTGTTTCCAAGTATATTAGAATGCTTTAATGAAATGTCCCTTTTTAGCATGATATCTATATTTTATGTGCATATGATACCATAATTAGTACAAGTGATGTGCTAACCCCATTTTTCCCTTTTCCTCCAACATTTTAGGTTTCGGTCGTTGAAGGTTCGTGACCACTCTAAAGGAAGGCTTGGATAGTTCTCCAAGTGTGGGTATGTCCTCAAGTATGAGGATGATGCCGTGTTATTTCTCTAGCTATAGTTCTTTGTTATAGTTTACATACAATCATTTCATTCACGTTGTTTCAAGAATTATTGTAAACCCTAATTGGCATTTCTACATTGTGTAGGGCTTATGGCCATGTTGATTTGACTTCGTTTAGATGGTTAATATGAGATATCCCTTTTAAGACTATGTTATGTATCTTATATATATANTAATGATTGTATGGCCCTATATGTGGCTTTTATTGTATTAATGTATGGTCTATGCCCAATTGTTATATATATATATATATATATATATATATATATATATATAAAATCTTCTTATACGAAGGGTCTATGTATACTCAATATGAATATATAAGTTTAAGCGAGAGGTCTAAGTAAACCTCATGAATTAGTGTAGATGAAAGTTTTAAATTTTCCGCATTTTTAACCTATGAATGTAATGATGAAAGATAAGAGGCTAGTCATAGTCCTCTTCGAGGACGATGACACTGGTTACGTCTAAGCGGTTGTTGCAAACTTTGTATCAGAGCATGAGGTTGAATATGCCTAGAAATGATGTCTCATTTAAACCACGTCTAAGTATATTCTTATTCATAATCGTGAAGCGCGCGACACTTATGAATGAGAGACTATGTGATTCTAAGAAACTCTCATTTTCTTGTATTCTTATGTTGTGCCTCTGGAGTCTTATTATGTGCTTTCACCTAAACCTTGTATCGTGCTTATAGGTATGAATACTCGAAGGGCAGCTGCTAGAAGGGCCGAGGAAGAAATGGCTAATGTGGGAGATCAAGACAATCAAATGCCTCCGCAAGAAAACCAAGTGCCTCCACTTGAAGAAGTTGCTATGGGTGATCATGTTCCGGTTGCTCCTCCACCAATGACCGATGGAAATATAAGGTAAACCATTCTCACATTGGCTCAAGCCATGAAATCTCAAGCTAATGCCGTCATTTCTCAAGTTGAAGCTATGGCGGATCAACTGAATAGGGAGGTTGGACCTCGAGTTCCTCAACATGCTAACACTATGGCCTCACGTTTGAGAGACTTTACTAGAATGTATCCGGGTATGTTCTATGGGTCCAGGTCGGATGAGGACCCTCAAGATTTTCTCAATGAGGTCTATAAGATTCTCTATGCTATGGGTGTGACCTTAATTGAGAAGGCTAAGTTGGCGGCTTATCAACTCAAGAGGTGTCTCAAACTTGGTATGTGCAATGGAGGGATAATTAGGCACTAAGATGTGGTACGGTGACTTGGGAGATCTTCAAGAGGGATTTCCTCGATAGGTTCTTTCCTAGAGAGATTAGGGAAGCTAAGATGGAAGAATTTATCAACCTTTGTCAAGGTGGGATGAGTGTACTTGACAATTCTGTAAAGTTCACTAAGTTGTCCACGTATGCTCCATTCTTGGTGTCAAACCCAAGGGATGAGGTAAGTCGTTTTCTTACGGGGGTGTCCAATGACTTGGTGGAAGAATTTCGTTCGGCTATGTTTCATGATAATATGAATATCTCTCGTCTCATGGTTTATGCTCAACAAGTGGAATAAACTAGGGTAAGGAAATAAAATAAAGAGGACAAGAGGGTCAAGTCTTATGAATGTGGTGCTTCTAAGGGTAGGCTTGACATTCAAGACAAGCCAAGGTTCTAGAATAGGTTTTGTAACCATGTTCCTTCCAAATTTCCCAAGGCTCGTGATGATAGGGTGTCTAACCATAAGGTTCAAAAGGGGAAAGTCACTAGCTCAAGCAAGAAGCCAACTTGTGGAAAGTGTGGCAAGAATCATTATGTGATTGCCTTTTTGGGACGGAAAATTGCTTTCGGTGTGGCAAGAGTGCCAACAAGATTAGGGATTGCCCAAATTTGAAGGGAAAAGAAAAAGGTAGCGGGCAAGCTCAAGCTAGTGGTTCTAATGTGGATTCTCCAAAGAAGAATCGGTTTTATGCACTTCGTTCTAGGGGTGAACAAGATAGTTCTCCTGATGTGGTAACCGGTACGTTACTCCCTTGATAGATTAGAAGTTTGATATCTTGCTCGATATTCTACATGAACATTTAATGGTACCAACCCCGGTAGGAGAGTCGGTGGTTGCAAAGAGGGTATATAGAAATTGTCCTACAATGTTTCCAAATAGAGTTACTCATGTTTAATTAGTAGAACTTGACATGGTCGATTTTGATGTCATTTGGTGATGGATGGTTGCATGATTATTTTGCTTCCATTAATTGTAGAACAACAATTGTCAAGTTCAATTTTCCAAATGAACTCGTCTTTAAGTAGAAGGGAGGGGGGGGGGGAAATGCTATTCCTAGAGGTCTTACTATCTCTTGTCTTAAGTCTTGTAAAATGATCTCAAAGGGGGTGTCTATACCATATTGTAAGAGTCGAAGATTTAAACTCCAAAAATTCTCCCATTAAGTTAGTCCCCGTAGTAAGGGAATTTCTTGAGATCATTCCTAATGATCTTTCTGGAATCCCCTCCCGAACGGGAAACTGATTTTGGTATTGACTTGCTACCGGATACCAACCCCATTTCAATTCTTTCTGATCGGATGGCTCCGGCCGAATTGAAAGAGTTGAAGTCTCAACTCAAGGACTTACTTGACAAAGGCTTCATTAGACCTAGTATTTTCCCATGGGGTGCTCCGGTATTGTTTGTGAAGAAGAAGGATGGGTCCCTTAGAATGTGCATTGATTATCGCCAACTTAATAAAGTCACTATTAAGAACAAGTATCCTCTCCCTAGGATTGACGACTTGTTTGATCAACTCCAAGGGGCAAGCTACTTATCTAAGATTGACATGACATCGGGGTATCACCAACTTACGGTGAGAGGTGACGATATATTGAAAACAGCATTTCGAACTAGATATGGTAACCATGAGTTTCTAGTAATGTCCTTTGATCTCACAAATGCCCCGGAGACGTTTATGGACCCCATGAATAGAATGTTTCGAAGTTACCTAGATTCATTTGTCATTGTATTAATTGATGATATCTTGGTATATTTTAAAAATGAGGGTGAACACATGGACCATTTGAGGACCACAATTTTTGGGTGGAAGCGTTAAAGAGGAATATTATAGAGAGAAGAGAGTAGTGGAAGATTGGTATTTTATTTATGAAGGCAAATGCCTCTTATATACACATACATAATGACCTTTCATCTTTGCTAAAGGACGATTGGCCTTTACTATTTACACAGTTACTTGACCTTTACTATTTACACAGTAACTTGACTCTTACTATTTATGATTAAGACCTACTGACACTATTTACTTTACGACTTTTTTACAAGAAAACAAAATAAACTTTGGCCAAATGGCCGACAATGA
>NC_028643.1:21757267-21758139 GCF_001406875.1 Solanum pennellii
TTCTGATTCTAGTATAAATATAACTTTTCTTTGTGCTAGTATTGATTTATTACATACTTCTGCTAATATATTTTCTTCTAACCTTCTTTTTTTATGTTGTAATTCTTTTTCTTTTTCAGTTATTTTTTCCCTTATTTTTTCTATTAATTGTCGTTTATATTTTTCTTTGTTCATGCTGTTTTTTCAAATAACAAACATATTTGTACTCTGTGTTCGAAATTTTATCTATTAAATGATCTTTTTCATTATTACTTGCTTTAGTTAGTTGTAATAGTTTATATTCCATATATAAAGGTTTTAATTTTTTCCATATTTTTCTTACTTTTTTATCTATGTTGGTTCTTTTTATTTTAATTTCTTTACTTTTATTCATTATATTTTTCTATATAAAATTTTGAAAAGCTTACTAAGTTTTCTGGGTTTTTAACTAACTTTCTTCTATATGTCATACTTCGACTTATCCAATTTTCAGGCTTTTTTTATTAATCTCCAATATCTAAATCATCATATAAATCAGACATATCATAATAAAGTTCGTCTTGTATACTTTGTATGGTTAACTGAGTCCAACCTTGAGTTGTTATCTCTATTATTTCATATGTTACCAATTTATCATAAATTTCTCTTTTTATGTCAGTATTAAGATTTTTTAATATATAAAGTAGTAATATCTTATATTCATCATTATCATCAATTAAGTAGGTACTCATTTTATTCATTTTTGCTAAAAGTTTTATTCCTTCCAACCTCTTAATAAATTATACTTACTTATTATGTAATAATAATGGTTTAATAATCATCTCGTCTAGTCACTACTACAGCTTTCTTCTTTGATTAGTTACCCTAACAGCGCCTCAACTCTGTTTACTCCC